>NW_026014846.1:17500-52500 GCF_020379485.1 Brassica napus
TGAACAGACAGCCCATGTCGGCCAAAATCACCAGAACAGTCCACGGGAAGGGTCAGCGTGCTGAGACCAAGGACAACCGTGCTGATATGTCTACTGATGGACAGCCATGGACGTCCTGTGTGTGCTGACGGACACACACGGACACACACAGACAGCCATGGACGTCATGTGTGTGCTGACAGACACCCACGGACGTCCAGTGTGTACTGAACAGACAGTCCACGTGGGCCAAAATCACCCGAACAGTACACGGGAAGGGCCAGCGTGCTGAGTCCAAGGACCAGCGTGCTGATATGTGTACTGATGGACAGCCACAGACGTCCTGTGTATGCTGACGGACACACACGGACACACAAAGACACACACGGACAGCCACAGACGTCCTGTGTGTGCTGACGGACAGCCACGGACATCCTGTGTGTGTTGGCGGACACCCACGGACGTCATGTGTGTACTGAACAGACAGCCCACGTGGGCCAAAATCACCCAAACAGTCCACGGGAAGGGCCAGCATGCTGAGTCAAAGGACCGGCGTGCTGATATGTGTACTGATGGACAGCCACGGACGTCCTGTGTGTGCTGACAGACACACACGGACACACACGGACATCCACCGACGTCCGTGGGTGTCCGCCGTCCTGTGTGTGCTGGCGGACACCCAAGGACGTCCTGTGTGTACTGAACAGACAGACCACATGGGCCAAAATCACCCGAACATTCCACGGGAATGGCTAGCGTGCTGAGTCCAAGGACCAGCGTGCTGATATGTGTAATGATGGACAGCCACAGACGTTCTATGTGTGCTGACGGACAGCCACAGACGTCCTGTGTGTGCTGATGGACACACACGGACATCCTGTGTGTCCTGACAAATACACCCGGACATCCTGTGTGTACTGAACAGACAGCCCACGTGGGCCAAAATCACTCAAACAGTCCACGGGAAGGGCCAGCGTGCTGAGTCCAAGGACCAGCGTGCTGATATGTGTACAGATGGACAGCCACGGACGTCATGTGTGTGCTGACGGACACACACGGACACACACGGACAGCCACGGATGTCCTGTGTGTGCTGGCAGACACCCACAGACGTCCTGTTTTTACTGAACTGATAGCCCACGTGGGCCAAAATTACCCGAACAGTCCACGGGAAGGGCCAGCATGTCGAATCCAAGGACCAACGTGCTGATATGTGTAGTGATGGACAGCCACGGACGTCCTGTGTGTGCTGACAGACACAAACACAAACACGGACACACACGGACAGCCACAGACGTCCTGTGTGTGCTGGCGGACACCCACGGATGTCCTGTGTGGACTGAACAGACCGCCCACGTGGGCCAAAATCACCCGAACAGTCCATGGGAGGGGTCAGCGTGCTGAGTCCAAGGACCAGCGTGCTGATATGTATACTGATGGACAACCACGGACGTCCTGTGTGTGTTGACGGACACACACGAACAGCCACAGACGTCCTGTGTGTGCTGACGGACAGCCACGGACGTCCTGTGTGTGCTGGCGGACACCTACGGACGTCCTGTATGTACTGAACAGACAGCCCACGTCAGCCAAAATCACTCAAACAGTCCACGGGATGGGCCAGCATGCTGAGTCCAAGGACCAGCGTGCTGATATGTGTACTGATGGACAGCTACAGACGTCATGTGTGTGGTGACGGACACACAAGGACACACACGGTCAGCCACAGACGTCCTGTGTGTGCTTGCGGACACCCACAGACGTCATGTGTGTACTGAACAGACAGCCTACGTGGGCCAAAATCACCCGAACAGTCCACAGGAAGGGCCAGCGTGCTGAGTCCAAGGACCAGCATGCTGATATGTGTACTGATGGACAGCCGCGGACATCCTGTGTGCGCTGACGGACACACACGGACACACACAGACACACACAGACAGCCACAGACGTCCTGTGTGTGCTGACGGACAGCCACAGACGTCCTGTGTGTGCTGGTGGACACCCACGGATGTCCTGTGTGTACTGAACAGACAGCCCACGTGGGCCAAAATCACCCAAACAGTCCACGGGAAGGGCCAGCGTGCTGAGTCCAAGGACCGGCGTGATGATATGTGTACTGATGGACAGCCACAGACGTCCTGTGTGTGCTGACGGACAAACACAGACACACAGGGACAGCCACGGACATCCGTGGGTGTCCGCCGTTGTGGGAACAAAAATTTGCACTGTCGATTTCCGTTTAACTAAGGAAACTAGGAAAACCCTAATTTCCCAGAGGACTCGGATATCTGCTAATTACCACATGTCAAGCAATCAGAACACGAGAATAACAACGATAAGAATAAGAAATCGAAAAAAGAGACCAAAGTAGATCTTATTCCGAATCTGCGTATGAGCGTTTACAACAAGGTATAAGCCTGGGCTCGAGAGCTGTCGGAGAGATTCCTAGTTCTAGCAACCCTAAGACGGCTAAGCCTAATTGAGTCGCAGCTCGAAATAACAAAAACGGAAAATTGCCTAAATTGCTCTAAGTGCTAAGTTTGCTCTGAAAAATTCTCTCTTTATGCTCCTCGCCTAGGACTCCTTATATACTAGCTCCAAGGTTGGTTTACGCTTTTAATCTTCTGCCCTTAAGACGTCATAGCATAAAAATGAAGATATTTCATTTTTCCCGATCTTCACAATTATCTTCAAAACATCCGTATTTATCCGCGGAAACTTGACATTTATCCTCCCTTGTGGACCAAGCGTAAACCGTGCGGTGGTTTACGGGCTTTTGGTTAAGAAATCGTAGGATGGGCCTCGAGTCGTGTCTTAGGTCCCTATGGGCCGTCTTCCGACTCGATACGTTTCTTACGATTTCTTTCGATAAAGAACAAACTTTCCGTGGTTTTTAACTCGCAAAGTTTGATCGATAATTTTGAATAGCGGAAAACATAGACTGAGCTTGCTACGGTCTTCGGGAGATAGCATTTTAAGGTTTGACGAGAATGCATGGACTGGTGTCGTCTTGACGTTTCGGAAGAGCTCAGTCGCTATGCAGCGACCGAGCGGGACGAGCTCTCGGTCGAAAGAAAACAAAATATAGGTTCTATTATACGCGGATCCATAAATGATCCAATTACCATCCTTCTTTTTTGTTTTGTAGGAGTTAAAAAAATAATATGATGGTTCCGTTGCTTTATATATCATTTTTTTTATCTGTCTATAATTCAGCAATCCCAAAGTGTCTTTTTTTTTGTTTTTGTAAATAAGCTTCCGGTGTGAAAACAAAGTTTGTGACGTTGAGATGTGCCCGAATATGGAAAATATCATTTTAAATACCCCTTTCTTATCCCATACTACTCTTTCAATATATAATCTAATTTTTTTAATCTAAAAAATTTCATATCGAATTCGAAGTGCCATGCTATTATTACTTAACTAATTCATATTTCCGAGGGCGAAGGCATAGTATTTTTTCTTTAAAATAAAAAAACTCATTGGTGCCAAGCGTGAGGGAATGCTACACGTTTGGTAATTTCTCCTCCGACTAGGATAAAGGATGCTATTGAAGCGGCAAATCCCATGCATATTGTCTGTACATCGGGTCGCACGAGCGGGACGAGCGCTCGGTCGCTACGTAGCGACCGAGCTTGGCCGAGAGATCGGTCGCTACGTAGCGACCAAGCTTTGGCTCGGTCGCTACGTAGCGACCGAGCGGGTTGGATGCTCGGTCGCTACGTAGCGACCAAGATCGGCTCGGACTTGGTTGCTACGTAGCGACCGGACAGCGTGTATGTGCGGTAGCTACGCAATGATCGAGCTTGGTTCGTTTGCTTTGAATCTTCAAGGATACTTCTTCGTAAAAACTTCGTATTGGTTATTTTTTACGAAAATTATATCTTTCTTTTTACTACCTCTTTCGGAAATGTGATTTCTGAGGGTTTTCGGGTGATAATTCCGTCGTAACCGTTTTGACCCCAATAGTTAGCCCCCCAGCCCGTTAGGACCATGCATCGTAGGGTCCTAGCGTGCGGTTAGGCATGTTTGGCAAGTTAGGCGTGTTGGACGGAATTAATATCCGAAAGTCCGAGTTTGAATAGTAACTTCTCATGCCTATAAGAAGGGAGGTAACTTGTTTCTAGTTTTTCACTTCATTATCTTCTCAAAGTTTAAGAGTGAAAAGGTCCTTTCAATTTTCACTCTCTGGCATTGAGATTTTTCCTTTCCCTCCCTGTTGAGAATGTCTCAAGGGATTTCGGGAAACGCTCGGCCTACTATCTTCAATTGCGAAACTGTCTGTGACCAACGCGGTGAGGTTGTTCGAGAGATCGACTCCGCTGACCCTGCCGAGGCTGACGCACATTGGGTGGCTTTGTCCAACGTGGAAGAACCGCCTCCCGAGCCGTGGGTTCCCGTGAGGCCTTTTTCGGAAAGGGTCATCGGGAGACCGAGCAGGTGTACCCTCCCATTCCTTGGGACCGTACGCAGCTTCTGTCACGTTCCGGAAAACGTGGATTTTCGATTACCCCTCGAGGGGGAGAGGGCTGACGAACATCCCAAAGGCTTTTTTACTTTGTACGAGGAGCATCTGATGCGTGCTCGCCTATGGTTTCCCATACCGTCGGTTATAGTAGTGTTTCTGAACCTTTTGGAAGTTTCGATAAGTCAGATTTCTCCCCGCGGTATAAACCACCTTGTCGGGTTGCTAGTCTTGGGATACGAGCGAGGCATAAGCTTACTGCTGAATATCTCGAAGCTTTCCTTACGATGTCTCGTGTTGGGGCCGATCGTCTGTATGGTTTTAGACCGCGTACTTTTATGGAGGTCCTGAAAGGATTCCCTCAGGGCGATCGTGGATGGAAGAGTTACTTTTTTTACGTTAGATTGGATCAAGCCTCGGTTGCCGTGGAGTGCCTTCCCTCGTTTAGGCGACTGTGGGGGGTAGGAGGTAACGTGTTGAATGATCACTCGTTATTTTCTTACCACCCACTTTTTTTTACTTTATATCTGAACTATGTCTATTTTGTAGTGCACAACCCCATTCCTCCTTTTCTGGAAGATCTGTGCGTCGTTCGAAACCTTCTCCGTGGTGGCCCGCTGCTTTGGGGTTACTTTTCTCCCGAGAGGGTCCGTGCTGCGGTCGAAACTCATCGATCTTGTTTCAGCTCGTCGATTGATGATGACATGGGGGTGTTTTTTGAAGATACTTCCTTGCCTGCTGTCTATGCCACTGGGCAGAGCAGTGGTCAAAGGCCGCCCGACGCTGAGGATGATGCAGAACCGACCGTTGAGGATCCCGTCTTTGGTGGGTGAGAAGGTAGCGATTGGACGGACTGATCCTTTGTGTCGATGGTTGAGTTGGATTATCGTTTATTTGTTTTCGGCCGAGTGTGGCCTTTTAAATTTGGATTTCGTTTAGGCCTAGATGGCTGTATTTGTATTTTCCGGGACTGGTCGTTGGTGGCTTTGAATCCCTTACCGCTTTACGCAGTTTATATATATGATGAATGTTTCATCTCAAATTTTCCTGAGTATGTTCGAAGTAAATATGAGTTGTCGTCTCATATTTAGTTCCGCTGAGACGTTCAATCTGTTGGTTCATTCGTGATTCTCGTAGAAAATTACTTATCTCTACGATTTTCGGGAACATTGAGATGTGAACAGAGAGACATGGTTTAGGATCTCGTATCTTTTGGATATCATGTCTTGAGATGTTTGAGACCAGAGCGTTGGGTTTAGGGCAAGACCTAGGTTTACTTTCGGTTGAGGTTTGTGCGGTGACTAGCCGGCTATCGTTTTTCCTGTTGCGATTTCTTCCTGACTCGCACCGATTTAAAGTCCGCGATAGGTTCTCGGCTTATATGACTTGTATGGTACGAATCGAGCATCTTCTTAGAGGCAATTTTTAAGCCAACTGGGAGTGCTAAACCAAAATTTCAGATTTTTGTTGTAGCGCGCTTTCGTCCTAGTGTTGGACGTTTTTGAAGATCAAAAGAGTGATCGAATTGCGTCTGTTTAAGACGGCTGGCGTGTTCGTCGGGGCCAATCGACGAACCGGGTGTAAGTTTTTGTGGTCGCGTTCGGACAATTTGTTAGTATTATCTTCGAATTTAAACTTTGCGACGTCTCGCAGTTGTTTCGAGGATTATACGTGAATCTTTGTGTGTTTGAAAGATTATAATTTTACGATTTTGAGCCGTATGAGGCTGCAGACAAGAGTCTTAACGTTTCCAGGCGTGTCCTGAAAGTTTTTGCGTTTAACCGAATCGTAAACGTTTTTGATAAAAAGGAGCAACGTAGATTATAGTATTCATTTTTGAAGTTTCTAAAAACTCGATTACAATAACGAAGATTTTTCGAAGTGGGAGTATACGAGTATACGCACCCACTCCCCCCCCCCTCCTTTTTAGAGAGGGGGATAGCTGAACTCGTCTTTTGACGAGCTGCCTATGTACCCCTTTCGAGGATCAAGCCATCTCGTAGTTTTGCTTCATGCCGCGAGTGTTTTTACTCGGCGGTAGACGTCGCGCTGTCCGCCTTGACTGTGTTGATCGTGGCTGGGTCAACGCTATTTTCCGGATGTTCCGGTTGAGTTGTAGCGTGGGCTTCGGACTCGTGTCGAGTTTCGGCGTCCGATGCGTTTGCGTTGGTAGACAATTTTAATTCGTCTTTTCTTGGGGCGTTTTTGGCTGAAGATGGATCTATCTTCGTGTGTTTGCCGTTTGCAGTTGCAGAAGTCGTGATTTGCCTTAACTTGTGCTCTGCGAGGAAGCATAGCCGCAACTGTTTTTGGCATCCCCAGATAGCCGCGACTTCGCTTGGGGTTGGGAATTTGAGACCCATGTGGTAGGTCGACGGAACTGCCTGCATGGCGTTGAGCCATGGGGTTCCCATGATCACGTTGTAGATAGCGGGATGATCGACTACCGCGAACTCGACGATTTTCGTGATCTCCTTGGCCATGACTGGCAACTGGATCGATCCAAGAGTCATCGATACTTCGCCTGAAAAACCCGTGAGCGGTTTTGGCGTCGGAATTACTTCTCCGAGTTTGATGCTCATCCGCTTGAGAGTGTCGCGAAATATTACGTTGACCGTGCTTCCCGTGTCGACGAGTATCCTTCCGACTTCTAAGTCTCGTATGACAAGATCTATGATGAGCGGATCGCAGTGAGGTTGATCGATGCTGCCGGCTTCCTCCTTTGTGAAGGTGATCGAGCAATTTTGGCCATCTCGGGGAGGAGACCATGTAGGCCAATTTGCACTCGACTCTGCCTTCCATTGGTAAGCCTTGATGGCCGACACAGTGTCGCCGCAGTATTGTGATCCTCCGATGATCATGTTGACTCTGCGACGATTGTTATCATTCCCCTTGTCGTCCGGCCTCCTACCGCGTTTATCCCCGGGTTGGTTTTGTTGAGGGGATTTTTCAGCGGGCGGATTTCTGTCCGTCTTTCGAGGGCGATCAGAGTCGAGGATGAGATCCTTGACGCTGGTCACTTCCGAGAGCTCTCCAGCGAGCATCTTCGCGGCCAGCCTTGCTCCCAAGACTTTGCAGTTGGTCGTGGAGTGTCCTCGGGACTGGTGGAGCTCGCAGAAGGTGTTTTCGTCGTACCCTTGATTGCGGGTCCACGTGTTGCCCATGGTTCGGCCTTGATCCGAATTGATCGCATAATTATGCGCCCCTTGGAGATCTTCCCCCTCGTGATGAACGTACTTGTCGTTACGAGAGTTCTTCTTTCTCCCCTTCGGATCCACGTTCTTCGAGGATGGTCTTGCCGCCTTATGTTTTTGCGATAAGACTTTAGTTTCTTCCTCGACTATGATGTAGTCCGTCGCTTTGTGGAGGGCGCCCTGGATCGTTCGCGGTTTGTCGAGACTTATCCACTTTCTGAATTTCGACTTGTACCAGAGCGTCTTTCTCAGCGCGTCGATGGCCACTTTGTCGCTTATCCCGCTGACCCTGGACATTATCAGCTTGAACCGACTGATAAACTCGCGGAGGGGTTCGTCTTCCCTCTGGGAGAGACTCCAGATATCAACATCGGAAGTTTCTCTGTCTATGAATACAAAGTATTGTTTGAGAAATTCCGATGCGAGCTGTCGGAAACTCCCGATGGTGTTGCGATGAAGGCGTGCGAACCACTCGAGCACCGCTCCTTCCAGATTTTTGACGAACAGGCGGCAGTAGCCGGCATCCTTTTCGCCGTCCTTCAGTTTAGCTCTTCCCATTGCGATGTGGAAAGCCTGAAGGTGCGCTTTTGGATCGGCCGTACCATCGTACTTTGGTACTTTGATTTTTCCCGGATCAGATACCCTCATATCCGAAATGCGACTGGTAAAAGGGGTATTCCGAGCTCATTCCAGCAGTCGATCGATTTCGGGGGCAGCACTAGTAGCATGATGGATTTGAGACTTTATGGCCCTTACTTCCGCCGCAGGCTTGGTGATGTAGTCGCGAAGATCGCGGATATCCAATGTTTCGTCAGTAGATTTCCGAGCCTGTCGGCGTTTACTGCGAGTGAGCTCGGTTTGCCTTTCAGCCAGCTCCTCTGGTTCATTCCAATAGGCGATTTCCTCTTCTTCCGTCATTGGGTTTTCGAACGGGGAGCTTTCCCGAGTAGATCGGCTTCTGGTCCTTCTTGGATGTCTGTCGACGTCCTCGTCGGTGTCGTTGGAGATTCTCGCTAGGATCCAGGTCAATGCACTCGGGTTCGTTACCCTCCGAGTCCTTTGCAGGGGGCGGAGGACTTTCAGGGTTCCCCTTTTCGATGGAAGATTTCTCGCTAGGGTTTTGACCCGAAGGTCGTTCCCGAGCGACTCCAGATCTGTCGAGTGGGGTAGCGAAGTCGAGCTTCTTCCCGTGGATTTTGGTGGTTCCGCGGGGACGGATTGCTCCAGTCCTTTCCGTTAACGTTTCAACCTGTTTGGTCAAGGTACTCACGAGCTTATCCTGTTCTTCCGACCTTTTCTCATAGGTGGCGAACATCTTTTAAAACTCCTCGAGCGTCCCGGCGTTGGCTTGTGCGTTGGCCGCGGATACGTCCGCTGCTGGAGTGTGGAGATCGGTGCCGCTGCCTCCGTTAAGAGGAGTCTGCACGTTATCCGTGTCGTTAGTTGACATGTCTGATTGAGCGTGATGTGGCTTTTGCGGGTTAGATTGATCCGTACCCACCCTCCTTCTAGCGCTAAACTGTGGGAACCGAAATTTGCACTGTCGATTTCCGTTTAAATAAGGAAACTAGGAAAACCCTAATTTCCCAGAGGACCCGGATATCTGCTAATTACCACACGTCAAGCAATCAGAACACGAGAATAACAACGATAAGAATAAGAAATCGAAAAAAGAGAGCAAAGTAGATCTTATTCCGAATCTGCGTATGAGCGTTTACAACAAGGTATAAGCCTGGGCTCGAGAGCTGTCGGCGAGATTCCTAGTTTTAGCAACCCTAAGACGGCTAAACCTAATTGAGTCGCAGCTCGAAATAACAAAAACGGAAAATTGCCTAAATTGCTCTAAGTGCTAAGTTTGCTCTGAAAAGTTCTCTCTTTATGCTCCTCGCCTAGGACTCCTTATATACTAGCTCCAAGGTCGGTTTAAGCTTTTACTCTTCTGACCTTAATCCGTCATAGCATAAAAATGGAGATATTCCATTTTTCCCGATCTTCACAATTATCTTCAAAACTTCCGTATTTATCCGCGGAAACTTGACATTTATCCTCCATTGTGGACCAAGCGTAAACCGTGTGGTGGTTTACGGGCTTTTGGTTAAGAAATCGTAGGATGGGCCTCGAGTCGTGTCTTAGGTCCCAATGGGCCGTCTTCCGACTCGATACGTTTATTACGATTTCTTTCGATAAAGAACGAACTTTCCGCGGTTTTTAACTCGCAAAGTTTGATCGATAATTTTGAATAGCGGAAAACATAGACTGAGCTTGCTACGGTCTTCGGGAGATAGCATTTGAAGGTTTAACGAGAATGCATGGACTGGTGTCGTCTCGACGTTTCGGAAGAGCTAGGTCGCTATGCAGCGACCGAACTTTGGCTCGGGCTCGGTCGCTACGTAGCGACCGAGCTTGGCTCGGGCTCGGTCGCTACGTAGCGACCGAGCTTTGGCTCGAGGTCGGTCGCTACATAGCGACCGAGCGGGACGAGCGCTCGGTCGCTACGTAGCGACCAAGCTTTAGCTCGAGCTCGGTCACTACGTAGCGACCGAGCGGGACGAGCACTTGGTCGCTACATAGCGACCGAGCTTTGGCTCGAGCTCGGTCGCTATGTAGCGACCGAGCAGGACGAGCGCTCGGTCGCTACGTAGCAACCGAGCTTGGCCGAGCTCGGTCGCTACGTAGCGACCAAACGGGACGATCGCTCGGTCGCTACGTAGCGTGTATGTGCGGTAGATACGCAATGATCGAGCTTGGTTCGTTTGTTTTGAATCTTCAAGGATACTTCTTCGTAAAAACTTCGTATTGGTTATTTTTTACGAAAATTATTTCTTTCTTTTTACTAACTCTTTCGGAAATGTGATTTCCGAGGGTTTTAGGGTGATAATTCTGTCGTAACCGTTTTTGACCTTAACAGCCGTCCTGTGTGTGCTGGCGGACACCCACGGACGTCCTGTGTGTACTGAACAGACTGACCACATGGGCAAAAATCACCCGAACAGTCCACGGGAAGGGCCAGCGTGCTGAGTCCAAGGACCAGCATGCTGATATGTGTACTGATGGACAGCCACAGACGTTCTGTGTGTGCTGACGGACAGCCACGGACGTCCTGTGTGTGCTGACGGACACACACGAACGTCCTGTGTGGGCTGAGAAACACACACGGACGTCCTGTGTGTACTGAACAGACAGCCCACGTGGGCCAAAATCACTCGAACAGTCCATGGGAAGGGCCAGTGTGCTGAGTCCAAGGACCAGCGTGCTGATATGTGTACTGATGGACAGCCACGGACGTCATGTGTGTGCTGACGGACACACACAGACAGCCACGGACGTCCGGTGAGTGCTGACAGACACCCACGGACGTCCTGTGTGTACTGAACAGACAGCCCACGTGGGCCAAAATCACCCAAACAGTCCACAGGAAGGGCCAGCGTGCTGAGTCCAAGGACCAACGTGCTGATATGTGTACTGATGGACAGCCACGGACGTCCTGTGTGTGCTGACGGACACAAACGGACACACACGGACACACACGGACAGCCACGGACGTCCTGTGTGTGCTGGCGGACACCCACGGACGTCCTGTGTGGACTTAACAGACAGCCCACGTGGGCCAAAATCACCCGAACAGTCCACGGGAAGGGTCAGCATGCTGAGTCCAAGGACCAACGTGCTGATATGTCTACTGATGGACAGCCACAGACGTCCTGTGTGTGCTGACGGACGCAGACTGACAGACACTGACACACACGGACAGCCACGGACATCCTGTATGTGCTGGCGGACACCCACGGTGTAATAACCCTCATGAGCCAATAAATTTTTGGTCGAGAAAAATCCCGCTCGACCAGTTTTTAGTTGGTTCAACAAGGATTAATAAAAATAAAAATCGACCCGGTAGATTAATCTCTCGAATGGACTGTCTTGTGATTGAAAGACATTCACTTGATAGTTTGGTCGAGTCTTAAATATTTTGGTCGAATTTTATTAAGCTGGAAGAGATTTTCCGAGAACAAGACGAGAGCCAAAGACAAGGAATATTTGGTTAAAAAGTGATTTAAAATTACTGACCAACTTCTGAGATAATTTTAGAACTAAGTTATGTCCTTCACCAGCCTGGTTGTGCAGTTATTCAGTCTTAGACCTGCTAAGCGTCAAGCCACTGCTGGTAGGGCTTACGCTTTAGAGTTACCAGGACCATCAGGAGCAACACATAGTTTTGTAGCTCCCGAAGTAGCATCCCGACTCAATGGAGAATTCACTAAGGTGAATTTATCCATTCCCGTTCTAACTCCCGGAGATCATGTTCTTGAAACTGAAGGTTGTATTCTAACAGTTCCAATCATTATCCAAGATATGGTTTTTCCGGCTGATTTGTTAGTTCTCCCCTTAGAGAGGTACGAGGTAATCTTAGGGATGGATTGGCTGTCAAGTTACGAGCTCACCTGGATTGTGGTCGAGGGAAGATTGTTTTTGAGAGAGATACCCAACCCTCTTTAGCTTACCATGGCATAGTACCAAGTGATGGAGCGTCACTAGTGTCAGCATTGAGAATTGAAAACCTTTTGGAGAAGGGTGAAGAAGTATACTTAGTGACCTTAGTTGCTGGACCAGTAGAAGACGAGAAAGAGCAGAACATGGAAGAAATACCAGTAGTCAAATAATATGAGGACGTGTTTAAGGCATTAGAGGGATTGCCGCCATCTAGGAGTAACCCCTTTAGTATAACCTTAGAACCCGGATCAGCTGCAATAGCAAAGGCACCATACCGAATGGCACCAGCAGAACTCGCTGAGTTGAAGCAGCAGTTAGCTGATTTGTTAGACAAAGGTTTCATACGTCCTAGTTCATCACCATGGGGAGCACCCGTGCTATTTGTAAAGAAGAAAGACGGAAGCATCCGGTTATGTATTGATTATCGTGGAATCAATAACGTAACCATAAAAGACAAGTACCCACTCCCAAGAATTGATGAGCTATTAGACCAGTTACAAGGTGCAAGCTGGTTTTCGAAGATTGATTTAGCTTCAGGTTATCATCAGATTCCGATTTTCGAAACCGATATCATGAAGACCGCCTTTAGAACCCGCTATGAACACTTTGAGTTCGTAGTAATGCCTTGTGGTCTTACAAATGCCCCGGCTGCATTTATGCGACTGATGAATGAAGTATTTTGGGATTACCTGGATGAGTTTGTTATCATATTCATTGACGACATCCTCATATATTCCCGAAGTGCAGAAGAACACGAAAGGGATCTGCGACTAGTTTTGGAGCGTCTCCGAGATCAAAAGCTTTTTGCTAAGCTTAGTAAATGTCGTTTCTGGAAAAGAGAAGTTGGCTTCTTAGGACATCGAGTGTCAGAAGAAGGAGTTGCCGTCGATCCAGAAAAGATAGCTGCTATTAAGGAATGGCCGCATCCGACTTCTGTTACCGAGATTCGAAGTTTTCTTGGATTGGCCGGCTATTACAGAAAGTTTGTCCCAGGATTTGCAAGCGTATCAAAGCCTTTGACTCGTCTTACCGGTAAAGGGATTGCTTATGAATGGAGTATAGAATCCGAGAAAGCATTCGAAAAGTTAAAAGAAGCTTTGACGACTGCACCTATCTTAGCATTGCCTAAGCCTAACCAACCATACACTGTGTATACGGATGCATCTCATGTTGGTTTAGGTTGTGTGCTGATGCAAGACGATAAGGTAATCGCCTATGCATCTAGGCAACTAAGAAAGCATGAAGCAAATTATCTGACACATGACCTAGAGATGGCTGCAGTAGTATTTGCCCTTCGGATTTGGCGATCAAATTTGTATGGTGAGAAGATCCAAGTGTTCACGGACCATAAAAGCCTTAAGTATATTTTCACTCAACCTGATCTGAACCTAAGGCAAAGACGATGGATGGAGTTCGTAGCTGATTACGACATGCAGATCCTATACCATCCAGGAAAAGCCAACGTTGTTGCAGATGCGTTAAGCAGAAGGAAAGTTGATGTAGATATTGAAAAAGAACTCCAGAACCTGGAAGCGGAATTCATGATGATTAGTTTGGCTGCCTTAGAAGGAGAGGAAAGAGAACCTCTAGGACTACAAGCAGTAAGCCAAGCTGGTTTACTTTCTCGTATCCGAGAATATCAAATGAGAGATGTGAACCTGAAGAAGATACGAGAGCAGTTGAATGAAGGAAACTTCGGAGGATATCAAGTTGCAAGTGATGCAACTTTGTTACTCAATGGTCGAGTAACTGTTCCGAAAGGAGAAGGACTTCAAGAGGAGATTCTAAGGACTGCACTCCATTCTCTCTTAAGCATTCATCCCGGGAGCACAAAGATGTATCGAGATATCAGAAGATATTACCACTGGCCAGGGATGAAGAGAGATGTTGCCATATGGGTTTCCCAGTGTCAGAGTTGCCAGCGGATAAAAGCTTAACACCAAGTCCCAGGTGGCTTACTTCAAAGCTTACCTATCCCTGAATGGAAATGGGATGCAGTAGCGATGGACTTTATTTCTGGTTTACCTCGAGCACCCGGCCGTGGGAATGATGCAGTTTGGGTGATTGTCGATCGTCTCACCAAATCTGCTCATTTCCTACCGATGAAACTTACAGAAAAAGTTGAGACGTTAGAAGAGCTGTATTTGGAGGAAATAGTAAAGCTTCATGGGGTACCAGCAAATATAGTTTCAGACCGAGACCCACGCTTTACAGCTGAATTTTGGCGAGCCTTTCAACAAGCCTTGGGAACTGATTTGCATATGAGTACAGCGTTTCATCCAGAAATCGATGGCCAAACCAAAAGAACCATTAGAACTCTGGAAGATCTGTTAAGGTTGTGTATCCTAGACTGGAATGGTCCGTGGGAAATTTTTTGCCGCTGATAGAATTCTCCTACAACAATAGCTACCACTCTAGTATTGGTATGTCACCATATGAAGCATTGTATGGTCGACCTTGTAGAACGCCAGTATGTTGGGCAGAAGTTGGTGAGAGAAGAATTCTTGGTCCAGAAATAGTAAATGAGGCTGCAGAGAAAGTAAGGATAATTCAAGCCAATATGAAGAAGGCTCAAGACCGACAAAAGAAGTATGCAGACCGCGGTAGAAGAGAAGTCATTTTTGCAGTAAATGATTTAGTCTTCTTGAAAGTAGCTGCACAAAGAGGAAAGGATCGATTTGGAAAAATTGGGAAGCTAGCTACTCGTTACATTGGGCCGTACCGAATTGTCGCCAGAGTTGCAGAAGTAGCCTATAGACTAGAACTTCCACACGATATGCCTATGCATCCGGTATTTCATGTGTCGATGCTGCATAAGCATATACCATATCCGAATATGGTCGAGCCGCAGCTACCAGAGAACTTGCAACCTAACCTCACTTATCCTGAAGGTCCTTTGCGAATAGGCGAGCGTCGTATCAAGAAATTGAAAAATAGAGAAATTTTGCAAGTTCAAGTATTTTGGGGAAAGCGACAGAGAGTTGTTATAACATGGGAGGATGAAGATAAGTTCCGAGTTGATTATCCAGAACTCTTCTCAGATACCCCAGTCGTCCAGTAAAAGGTGTACACTTGTATTTTGAGAATTCGAGGACAAATTCTTTTAAGGGGGGGAAGAGTGTAATAACCCTCATGAGCCAATAAATTTTTGGTCGAGAAAAATCCCGCTCGACCAGTTTTTAGTTGGTTCAACAAGGATTAATAAAAATAAAAATCGACCCGGTAGATTAATTTCTCGAAGGGACTGTCTTGTGATTGAAAGACCTTCACTTGATAGTTTGGTCGATTCTTAAATATTTTGGTCGAATTTTTATTAAGCTGGAAGAGATTTTCCGAGAACAAGACGAGAGCCAAAGACAAGGAATATTTGGTTGAAAAATTATTTAAAATTATTTACCAACTTCTGAATTAATTTTAGAACTAAGTTATGTCCTTCACCAGCCTGGTTGTGCAGTTATTCAGTCTTAGACTTGCACCTGCCTGCTTGCCTAGCTTCTTCAGTAACTGGCACATGATAATCACAAGCTGCCTGCTTGCCTTGTTTCTTAGATTGTCATGTGAGAAGCACATGAAAGGGCTGGAGTTTCTTCAGGTTAAGGAAAGGACAGCAGCTTGTGCTGAGAGTGCTGAAGCAGCTTGCCAGCTGTCCCCACTCAGCTTAGCTTTGTCCTGAGTGAAACCCTCACCTGAAGCAAGCTCACCTCATATTTAACCCCTCTCCAGCTGCTTCCCACGTTCAGAACCCTGCAGAAAAACCTAGAGAATTTCAGAGAGAAAGAGAGAAAGAAGAACAGAAAAATCAGTGAGAAAAATCAAGAAAATAAATCAAGAAAAAAAATTGGTAGTGACCTAATCTTCAACCTTAGCTCAGTTTGTTACCTTGAGAAATATCAAAAGGTGAGATTTTTAAATAAAACCCTAGACCTAGTTGAGTTCAGATCATGATCAGACCTTGATCTTTCTCTTTGATCAGTCCAGCCACAAGCTTACCTTGGAGAAGAGGATCAGCTGAGGCCATCTAGTCCTTTGGTTCGTCTTGGTAAGCTTTGGTCTCCTTGCCTCAGTCAGTATCTGATCAGAACAGTTGATGTTTAGTTTGGGTCTTGGTCGGATCAGTTGTATAAGTTCTGATACAGTTCAGTTCTTGTTAATTTCGGTTTGAATCAACCTCTTAGAAACACCAGCTATGATGTTCTGATCTAGCTTTGATTAAACCAATTTGAACTCAAGTCTGATCTTGTCCTGAACTTTGGTAGAATGACTAGAACCAATCTGAACTGGTATAGTTTGAGTCGAACCAAGCTTGAACTGATCTGATCTAAGGTGTTAAAGTATGAACCAAACTGATCTTGTAGTCATTCACTTCTGTTTCAGGTCAGAGGTGGAGTAAGGCTTTAGGTATCCAACCAGTTCCAAGACTAATCTCTTAGGTGAGTCTAGACAGAAGATGAATGTGTACATGATTGAGTTTAAATAGTAGTATCTCAATTAGATAGTAAATTCCTTGAATCCTTTAAGAAGTGTATGGTGTTTACTTAGTGTAAACACTTACACTTAAAGACTAATCAAAAGGTTAAAGTGAGATTAATCATAATCATAGTATTTGTTCTCAAGTACTAATCTTAATTATGAAATAATCATGGTTTTGATTATGGATTAATTTGGTTGAATTAAGAATTAATCTGGTTTAATTTAGAATTAATCTGAGATTAATTAAGGAGTAATCATGATTAATTAAGTATTAATCTTGCATTAATTAAAGATTAATATGAGATTAATTAAGGAGTAAGTTATGATCAATTAAGGATTAATTATGTATTAATTTGAAATAATTATGGAAGTAAAATCATGTGAAGTCTTGTTATATTCACTATCCCTAAAGCCTCCGCATTACCGTGACTTGGTCCTGCGAACGGAACAAGGTCATGAAGACACGATGATGGGGTAGCTCCCTGGAGACTGTGTACTGCATGACGATGCAGTGTCGGATTGTTCATACCGGACATTCGACAATGATGGTGATGCTAACTCACTAGTCTCGGTTCGCCTTAGTGGTTTCTCGTGTCTAGATTATATATTGTATTATCTGATTATGGTAACGGGCGGGTGTTGTGGAAGTGATGTTTAAAAATAAGAATTCACAATGATGATCGATATTAAAGTATAGTACTAGTACTTGCATGATCATGTATGTGCATTTGATAATTGCTTGATTTATTATTGATTGTGTTGTGATTCTAGATTCACTGAGTAAACTAGTTGCTCATGACTCATTTGTGTGTGCATGTAACCCTTAGGCGGGAGACACTTAAATCTTTTGGACGGAAGGATCGGCCAACCAGCGGTAGTATTTTGTTGTCCTTGCAACGTACGTTTTGATGTATTATTACTTAAAACGTTGTTGGGCGATAGGCCGTAGGGTAAACTATAACAGTTTGTAAGATGTTTAAAGTAGCTAAATAATGTATAAAAGATGTTTACAAATCACAAGTTCTCATATGATATTAGTCCTTGTCCGGGACGAACTAACTATCGAATATTGCTTTATCGGGTTGAAAAGCCTAGAGTAATATCCGATAGGAGTGTCTGTGTTCTTTGGTTGTTGGTCTAAGGTGAACATCGACCATGTCATTTCCGGTTATCTACGATCAGGGGTGTCACACACGGACGTCCTGTGTGTACTGAACAAACAGCCCACATGGGTCAAAATCACCCGAACAGTCCACGGGAAGGGTCAGCGTGCTGAGTCCAACGACCAACATGCTGATATCTCTACTGATGGACAGCCACGGACGTCCTGTGTGTGCTGACGGACACACACGGATAGCCACGGACATCCTGTGGTTGCTGACGGACACACACGGACGTCCTGTGTGTGCTGACGGACAGCCACAGACGTCCTGTATGTACTGAACAGAGAGCCCACATGGGCCAAAATCACCCAAACAGTCCACGGGAAGGGCCAGCGTGCTGAGTCCAAGGACCAGTATGCTGATATGTGTACTGATGGAGAGCCACAGACGTCCTGTGTGTGCTGACGGACACACACGGACACATACGGATAGCCATGGACGTCATGTGTGTGCTGACGGACACCCACGGATGTCCTGTGTGTGCTAACGGACACCCACGGACATCCTGTGCGTACTGAACAGACAGCCCACGTTGGCCAAATCACCCGAACAGTCCACGGGAAGGGTCAGCGTGCTGAGTCCAAGGACCAACGTGCTGATATGTGTACTGATGGACAGCCACCGACATCCTGTGTGCGCTGACGGACACACACGAACACACACGAACAGTGACGGACGTCTTGTATGTGCTGGCGGATAGCCATGGACGTCCTGTGTGTGCTGGCGGACACCAATGGACGTCCTGTCTATACTGAACATACAGCCCACGTGGGCCAAAATCACCCAAACAGTCCACGGGAAGGGCCAGCGTGCTGAGTCCGTCACACCCCCAATCCTGGATAGGATTGTCGGGAAAGCCATGGTTCGAGGAAACTTACCAGCCGGTCTTAGGACCTTAAAGAAGGCGTTCCATGGCCAAGATAGAGGGTTAAGGACGTCAGGATGCTAGCTGGACGAAGTGAACGGGTAGCTCGACTAGCTCAACGAAACTAGGTTAAGCTCACTCCAGCTCGGCCACTAATAGGTCAGCTCCACTAGCTGGGCTACTAGCTCAATCAGCTGAGGCAGCTGGGAGTCAGCTTATCTCAGCTTGACGGACTGTTCGGGTTTCGGGCCGATGGTCCGGGTCCGGGTCAGTGGCAGGCCATGAGGTCTAGCCATGTGGTCCATGAGTCGTTGGGCTCTTGTGGGCAGGCCGTGGGCTTGAGTACCAAGTCTGGGCTTGGGTTGGACGTGCCTAGAAGGTCTGGAGCCTTCTATATCCGAACAGGTACGATCTGGACCGTTGATTGTAATCGATGGACAAGATCTGTCCTAGAAGGATGCTTCGAAGGGATGTGGCTCTTCGCAAATGACCTTTGGTTGCCTATATAAAGGATGCACGACCATAGATCAAGGCATTCAATCAGTTTCGTGAGAAACCAAAGGCATAGGCTAAATAGAAAGGGAGAGAGAGAGATCGGCCGGAAAAGGGTCGGTTGTGGTGGTTTAGTACCTCCGGCAAGGAGAACAGTTTAGGAGAGAGGAGGCCGTGTGGTTATGAATACCCAGGGTATAGAGAAAGGTCTGGATAAGGACTACAAAGCCGTGGTTCAATCCAATAGGGTCAGTGGGGTAACCACCGACTCATCGGCTAAGACCATCGGGCAGTCCGAACCGGTCTAGCCATGGGCGTTTAGATTGTGTCCCATTCTTCTTATTATTTTCGTCTAATTCTTCTTCTACTCCTTCTGTACATTGTCTTGGCCTTGTGGATATGTTGGGATTGGTTATAACCGTGGTTCTGGTTGAGTAATGCGGTCGCGGTCCATAACCGTCGAGTCAGGCGCGTGCATGGTCTATACCGGCCTCAGGTGATCCGATTGGATAGGGGAGGTTCGGTTCTGTTCTGAACGGTTGAAACCCTTCCCTGAACAGTCACAATGGTTCATGACTTGTGTAGGTTAAGGCGTGGTCCTTTGGCCATAGGCCGGACACATGCACGGAGACGGTTAGGTCGAACGGTTGGAACATCTGAATGGGTGCGAGTTGCCAAGGGTCATGAGTTGCCAAGAGGCACGTGTGTCCAAAGGGTACTAGTTCCCAAAGGGTGTGAGTTCCAAACAGTGCCAATGGTTCAAGGCTTAGGCCGAACCAAGTGGACATTCCGCAGCTGCATAGTCGAACGAACGGACAGTTAGTTTAACCGGAGTGTTACGTAGCAAGGTCTGATCGGTTGCAAGGCAATCTGGTTTGGGTTTGGGCCTTACTATGTGGTATGGATCCAGGCTTTGGGTTGGATCAGGTAAGAAGGTCCGTGAGCCTTTGGGCTGGACTTATTAGTGGCCGATCGCACCTAGATCTCAACCAGACGGTTAGACGGGACTATGGACGATCCGGCTATGGTTGGATGGTTCTAGCCGCAAAGGCTAAGTAGGATATCTTACAATCAACCTCGGGTTGGCGAGTAGGATAGGCGCCATATGCCTTATGTAGGGCGTAGACCCACATGATGGCAATGGAAGGCCGGTTATATCAGTACATGCTAAGTGGACGATGGCTTATCAAGTCTAGTAGTTGGATCATGTTTCATAACGATGGTTCGATGGCCGAACACCAGTATGGATAATCACGCTGCTGGAGTAAGAGTATTGATGTGATGCTTCTAGATATAAACCTTGGTGTTGACAGCTTCGAGATTGACTGAGAGTCATGACGAAGTGTGTGGCTAGTACTATGTGTCGTAGACCATAGATACTGAGCCTAAGTGTGATTGTTCAAGGAAGGCCGTGTAAGATCTGATCATGGTTGAGTATGGACGACCTGACCTCTGAATGATGGTTCAAGGTGTCGGTCCTAACCTGATTAATGAATGCATCGGTTGGTATGAACAAATCATATATGTTGTCTGGGTTAAGTCCCAAGGCCGATCAGACCAGATGATGACTCATGAGTTCCAAGTCATGTGAGGATGGTTGGTTGATTGAATTAGGATCTAATGAGCTTTGTCAGTCCAGAATTTGGACTTGGTACTATTGCCTATAAGGCAAAAGGATTTCGGATTGTGCATGATCCGAGAAAGGCCAGATGTATATCCTTTTCCTTTCGTAGACTTCTCAAAGGTTACTTTTGTCTGTCGGGATGGTTGGTTGAATGACTAAGTACCTAGGGGAGCTGTTTGATGCAGGAGTCAAGATAAGGACCATAAGTAAGATCATTGATTGATCATGGTCCAGCTGTCAAGTAAGAGCAATTTGAGTCAATGGAGGACCGATTACCTAATAAGCTCCAAAGATGTGGCAAAAGTATGATCTAGCATTTTCTTATGTAGATCTAGATAGAATGGTTTAGGGGAATGGAACCTCAGAATCGTATGGCTTGGTTTGGGTTTAGGATTGACCTTTAAGCTAATTGGTAGTTGAGTAAATTGACCAAGGCTAAGGTGATTCGACCAGACAAGTGTTAGATTGGTTTTAGACCAATGGTTAACTAGAGAATAATTTGCTTTGTATCTAATGAAAGGATCTAGGCTATTAATGACTAGGGAAGTCTTTAACTTTGGTCTAAGTTAGCCCTCGCCTTTAGGCGATATTATAAATAAAGGGCAAAAATTAAGAGGTTCGACCAGGAAGTAAACCGAGCGACGTGAGGCATCGACCGCGGCCTAGGCGGCCGGGATCGGGACTTATAAATTGGTATCAGAGCATGCTTGATCCTGTTTAGGACAACGCTCTAAGATGTTGTGTTCCATACCGAAGTTATTTCCAAAACTATGATGACTATGGAACCTTAGTTGGGGTGAGCCAAGAAAGAATTGAGGTAAGCTAGGGTATCATTGTGAATGTGGGAGTTCTAAGATGAACCGGCTTAGCCAAGATACATTCTCCAAGGGCAAGAACCTAAAAACAGAAAGGTTGGTCGATCTAGTATTTAGAAGTAATAGACGGGTTGGAAGGGATGGAAGCAATGCAAGACTTGTTTATGGATGACCTGAACAAGGGAAGTAACATGGACCAGAGAGTGGCTTAGGTTGAAATAAACGTGCAGCATTCTACTGAAGTTAAGTGTTATCCCTTGATGGCCGTTCATAATAAATAAAGCATATGCAATATTAAAATCTGACTCAAGGGAGACACTACATGACCAGTACACGAGTGGACTTCTGATCAGATGGATCAGTTAGGACTTGGTTTAAGTCAAGGTAGGTTTCCATTGATCGAGTCAGATGGAATGAATAAATTCCAATCTGAATCCGTCCAAGGAAAGAATGAGGAAACTCATGATGTTCGTTCCAATGAATGGAAGAACATGATCTTAAGTACCGTAGTATGATGGGGATTGAGGTATATTAAAATTGCTCTTGTGAGTGGTGTGAGCATTCGCAAAGGTAAGATGCCTTGGAGAATGGTATGCGACGTTTTCCAAGTGTGTGGTCAAACCGAGATCTTACTCATCTAGGTATCCAATGGAAGTGGAAGTATTCAAGTTATTGGCAATGCCATAAGGGATGTTATGAGGCGTTCTTTATGGTGTGGTCATACACTGAGATAGTTTCCACAAGTGGATTTGTGGTGTGGAAACACACGTACTTTTCGACACAGAGGCTACACATAATTTTGTTAGTCCGGGACTGGTCGGAAAGAGTCTGTTCTGTCTGAGTTCTGGGGATGATTCGAGACTAGTGAGGGCAGCCGGTGGGGAAATTATGCATTCACTAGGGCTCATGAAAAATATCCCGGTGATGATCCAGGAGAGAAATCTGCCTGTAGATCTGATCGAGAAAAATATCCACGCGCCTACAGAATCAAGAGATGATCCTAGGCATGAATCTGTTTGGGAAAGTATCGGGCCACTCTCGATTGCCACAAAGTTCGTGTGCAGTTGGAGACTGGCCCTCACCCGATCCAGTACCAAAGTCTGAGTCTGAGTCCAGCTCTAAGAAAAGTAGGGGTGTCAGCAGTCCAAGTAAATCGGATGCTTAGACAGGGTTGTGAAGTATTTTTGACCACAACTACCACTATGGAGCACGACAATTCTGTTGATCTGTCTGGGATCTCGTTGGTATCGAGATCCAATGTCTGAGTCCGGCTTTAAGGAAAGTAGTGGTGTCAGCAGTCCATCAGGATAGGATGCTTAGACGGGATTGTGAAGTATTTTTGACCACAATTACCACTATGGAGTGCGGCAAATTCTGTTGATCTGAATGATCTTCCTTAGGACCCGTTGGTGTCCGAGTTCCCAGATGTGTTTCGTTCGCTACAGAGTGTCCCCTCTGATAGGTCGGATCCATTTATGATAGTACTGGAACCAGGGACAGCACCACTGTCCTAAAGTCCGTTTCTGATTGCTCCTGCCGAGATGGCCGAGCCCAAGTTGACCATGTCCGAGAGAGAACCATGGTTGCAGTACAACCAAGTCGGAGTTTGACCTACGGTTGAGAATGATCAAGTCCAGTAATGGACGAGGATCAGGCCACGACCTATTCGAAGATGAACCTATGGTGGGGTTAAACGGTCGAGTCCTTGAGTGGACCAGGACCAGAATACGATCACGTCCGTAAGTGGACCTGGATCGAATTATGACAAGGTCCAGTAAAGGACAGAAGTCAAGTCTGAGGCGTTTTTAGTCTGGAGGGAGTAAGATCGCAATGTGGCCAAGCCTGAAAAGGTTGTGGCTGGTTAAGGGGATGATCCAGTACGTTGTGGCTGAGGTCATGAACCTTATTGTCCATAAAGGACGCAAGAACCATAACAATATGTTAGGACTCGTTGTAGGACGAGCAGCCTAAAGATTGGACAGAGTTCATGAGGACTTGACTGGTACATCAAGTGGGGGAGACTTGTACAACCATGGTCAAAGTAATTTGATCATCAAAGTTGTCATTTGGTGGTTCTGAATCAAGCTTGTTCTATTCCCTGATCAAGACTAGAATAAGTTCGGTTGGAAATATTTTGTCTTGGGACAAGGTATAATCATCACCGGATTCGAGGACGAATCCATTGCAAGTGGGAGAGACTTGTCACGCCCCCAATCCTGGATAGGATTGTCGGGAAAGCCATGGTTCGAGGAAACGAACCAGCTGGTCTTAGGACCTTAAGGAAGGCGTTCCATGGCCAAGATAGAAGGTTAAGGACGTCAGGATGCTGAGACTTAACCTTATAAGAGAGAGAAGTCAGCTAGTACGAGTAAGACGATAGCTGGACGAAGTGAACGGGTAGCTCGACTAGCTCAACGAAGCTAGGTTAAGCTCACTCCAGCTCAGCCACTACTAGGTAAGCTCCAGTAGATGGGCTACTAACTCAATCAGCTGAGGCAGCTGGGAGTCAGCTCATCTCAGCCGGACTGTTCGGGTTTCGGGCCGATGGTCCGGGTCCTGGTCATTGGCGGGCCATGAGGTCCGGCCATGTGGTCCATGAGTCGTTGGGCTCTTGTGGGCAGGCCGTGGGCTTGAGTACCAAGTCTGGGCTTGGGTTGGACGTGCCTAGAAGGTCTGGAGCCTTCTATATCCGAACAGGTACGATCTGGACCGTTGATTGTAATCGATGGCCAAGATCTGTCCCAGAAGGATGCTTCGAAGGGATGTAACTCTTCGCACATGACCTTTGGTTGCCTATATAAAGGATGCACGACCAGAGATCAAGGCAGTCAATCAGTTTCGTGAGAAACCAAAGGCAGAGGCCAAATAGAAAGGGAGAGAGAGAGATCGGCCGGAAAAGGGTCGGTTGTGGTGGTTTAGTACCTCCGGCAAGGAGAACGGTTTAGGAGAGAGGAGGCCGTGTGGTTATGAATACCCAGGGTATAGAGAAAGGTCTGGAGAAGGACTCCAAAGCCGTGGTTCAATCCAATAGGGTCAGTGGGGTAACCACCGACTCATCGGCTAAGACCATCGGGCAGTCCGAACCGGTCTAGCCATGGGTGTTTAGATTGTGTCCCATTCTTCTTATTCTTTTCATCTAATTCTTCTTCTACTCCTTCTGTACATTGGCGTGGCCTTGTGGATATGTTAGGATTGGTTATAACCGTGGTTCTGGTTGAGTAATGCGGTCGCGGTCTATAACCGTCGAGTTAGGCGCGTGCATGGTCTATACCGGCCTCAGGTGATCTGATTGGATAGGGGCGGTTCTGTTCTGTTCTGAACGGTTGCAACCCTTCCCTGAACAGTCACAATGGTTCATGACTTGTGTAGGTTAAGGCGTGGTTCTTTGGCCATAGGCCGGACACTCGCACGGACCAGACAGTCCATACGGACGGTTAGGTCGAACGGTTGGAATATCTGAATGGGTGTGAGTTGCCAAGGGTCATGAGTTGCCAAGAGGCACGTGTGTCCAAAGGGTAGTAGTTCCCAAAGGGTGTGAGTTCCAAACGGTGCCAATGGTTCAAGGCTTAGGCCGAACCAAGTGGACAGTCCGCGACTGCATAGCCGAACGGACGGACGGTTAGTTTAACCGGAGTGTTGCGTAGCAAGGTCTGATCGGTTGCAAGGCCATCTGGTTTGGGCTTGGGCCTTACTCTGTGGTATTGATCCAGGCTTTGGGTTGGATCAGGTAAGAAGGTCCGTGAGCCTTTGGGCCGGACTTATAACTGGCCGATCGCACCTAGATCTCAACCAGACGGTTAGACGAGACTATGGATGATCCGGCTGTGGTTGGATGGTTCTAGCCGCAAAGGCTAAGTAGGATATCTTACAATCAACCTCGGGTTGGTGAGTAGGATAGGTGCCATATGCCTTATGTAGGGCGTAGACCCACATGATGGCAATGGAAGGTCGGTCATATCAGTACATGCTAAGTGGACGATGGCTTATCAAGTCTAGTGGTCGGATAATGTTTCATAACGATGGTTCAATGGCAGAACACTAGTATGGATAGTCACGTTGCTGGAGTAAGAGTATTGATATATTGCTTCTAGATATCAACCTTGGTGTTGATAGCTTCGAGATTGACTGAGAGTCATGACGAAGTGTGTGGCTAGTACTATGTGTCGTAGACCATAGATACTGAGCCTAAGTGTGATTGTTCAAGGAAGGCCGTCTAAGATCTGATCATGGTTGAGTATGGACGACCTGACCTCTGAATGATGGTTTAAGGTGTCGGTCCTAACCTGTTTAACGAATGCATCGGTTGGTATGAACAAATCATATCTGTTGTCTGGGTTAAGTCCCAAGGCCGATCAGACCAGATGATGACTCATGAGTTCCAAGTCATGTGAGGATGGTTGGTTGATTGAATTAGGATCTAATGAGCTTTGTCAGTCCAGAATTTGGACTTGGTACTATTGCCTATAAGGCAAAAGGATTTCGGATTGTGCATGATCCGAGAAAGGCCAGATGTATATCCTTTTCCTTTCGTAGACTTCTCAAAGGTTACTTATGTCTCTCGGGATGGTTGGTTGAATGACTAAGTACCTAGGGGAGCTGTTTGATGCAGGAGTCAAGATAAGGACCATAAGTAAGATCATTGATTGATCATGGTCCAGCTGTCAAGTAAGAGCAATTTGTGTCAATGGAGGACCGATGAGCTAATAAGCTCCAAAGATGTGGCAAAGGTATGATCTAGCATTAACTTATGTAGATCTAGATAGAATGGTTTAGGGGAATGGAACCTCAGAATCGTATAGCTCGGTTTGGGTTTAGGATTGACCTTTAAGCTAATTGGTAGTTGAGTAAATTGACCAAGGCTAAGGTGATTCGACCAGACAAGTGTTAGATTGGTTTTAGACCAATGGTTAACTAGAGAATAATTCGCTGTGTATCTGTTGAAAGGATCTAGGCTATTAATGACTAGGGAAGTCTTTAGCTAAGGTCTAAGTTGGCCCTCGCCTTTAGGCGATATTATAAATGAAGGGCAAAAATTAAGAGGTTCGGCCAGGAAGTAAACCGAGCGACGTGAGGCATCGACCACGGCCTAGGTGGCCAGGATTGGGTCTTACAGAGTCCAACGACCAGTGTGCTGATATGTATACTGATGGACAGCCACGGAAATCCTGTGTGTGCTGACGGACACACAAGGACACACACGGACGTCCTGTGTGTGCTGACGGACACACACGAACGTCCTGTGTGTGCTGATGGACAGCAACGGATGTCCTGTGTGTGCTGGCGGACACCCACGGCCACACACGGACACACACGGACAGCCACAGACACACACGGACACACACGGACACACACGGACAGCCACAGACGTCATGTGTTTTCTGGCGGACACCCACGGACGTCCTGTGTGTACTGAACAGACAGCCCACGTGGGCCAAAATCACCTAAACAGTCCACGGGAAGGGCCAGCGTGCTGAGTCCAAGGACAGGCGTGCTAAGTCCAAGGACAAGCGTGCTGATATGTGTACTGATGGACAGCCACGGACGTCCTGTGTGTGCCGACGGACACACACGGACACACAGGGACGTCATGTGTGTTCTGACAGACACACACGGACGTCCTGTGTGTGCCGACGGACACACACGGACACACATCGCCGTCATGTGTGTTCTGACAGACACAAACGGACGTCCTGTGTGTGCTGACGGACAGCCACGGACGTCCTGTGTCTGCTGGCGGACACCCACGGACAGCCATGACATCTTGTGTTTGCTGACGGACAGCCACGGACAGCCACGAACTTCCTGTGTGTGCTGGCGGACACCCACGGACGTCCTGTGTGTACTGACCAGACTGCCCACTTGGGCCAAAATTACCCAAACAGTCTACGGGAAAGGCCAGCGTGCTGAGTCCAAGGACCAATGTGCTGATATGTGTACTGATGGATAGCCACGGACGTCCTGGGTGTGCTGACGGACACAGATGGACACACACGGACAGCCACGGACGTCTTGTGTCTGCTGGCGGACACCCACATACGTCCTATGTGTACTGAACAGACAGCCCATGTGGGCCAAAATCACGCAAACAGTCCACGGGAAGGGTTAGCGTGCTGAGTCCAAGGACCAACGTGCTGATATGTGTACTGATGGACAGCCACGGACGTCCTGTGTGATAGACCGTGGTCCACGGATCAGTACATGGAGCCGAACCAGCCTGGATATCAGAACGTTCTGAACATTTCAACCGAGGTTCATGTTTTTCACCGTACCGGACAGACTGACCGTGTAGTGTACTGGATAGTCCCGCATACGTCCGGAAAGGAGCTTTGGCTGGAACCATGGCTAGATGACCGATCTGACCATTCTGGGGCTTGTCTTTCCCGTCCAACTTCACATTTGAAGACATATGGTCGAGGTAGAATCCACTTTGGACGAGCTGGACGAGGTGACACTTGCTTGGGCGAGCTAGATGAGCTGAGTGAGCTAAGTGACACTACTCTGGAGTTGGATGAGCTGAGTGAGCTAAATGACACTAGCTTGGAGCTGAATGAGCTAAGTAACACTGAAGATGGAGCTGGTTCAGCTGCTGGGCGAAATAGGCCTTTTCAGCCCAAAGAAAAGTTCATAAAAAGTTCATTATGGGATTGTTTCTTTCCAAATTCGACCAGCCCTTTCCTCAGTCTATTTCAAGCACATTCTCATCAAGAATGCCAAGAGGGATTCAGCAAGGAAGTCTTGGTCGTGCATGGGAAAAAGAATTCAACAAAAATCATTAATTTCGGTCTTTAGTCAAAGTCTTCATTTCTAGTTTCTATGTCTTGTTTTTAGCACATTCTTCTTTGGATTTCTACAACTTGTAATCCTATAAATAAGGCCTTAGAGCCACGAAAAAGACGGATTGTTTTTCCCTTTTTATGAGTTTCTCTCATTGTTCTTTGTTTAGAACACATCTTAGTTTCTTGGTGAGGTTATCTCCAAGTTTCGATCCTTCTTTTGCTGGACCGGTACGTCACATCCGGCAACGATCGAAGTCTGGTAGTATCTTTGGGCTATTCCGCAACCCTTAGTGTCACTCCTCGATCCATCAGTTCTCAATCCTCTCGGATCTGAGTTCATATCAACCATACCGAAAGAGTGATCCATATTTTGGTTCTATCAAGTGGTATCAGAGCCACTCTTCCGGTATTGTCTATTTTTATTCATCTTTCTCATCTTCTATTTTCTTATAAACACTTCTTCTTCTACCTTTCTTAAATCCGGGCCCCTCATTACCATCCATATAAAAAAAAGATTTACGATTTGATTCAAAAAAAAATATATAGAAAAAGTTCAAAGTTTGTTTTGTGGATTGGTGGTGGAAGAGACAGCCTGCTGGCTGAGGAGAAATCCAGCCTTTGAGGTGGTTAAAACTGATTTCAAAAATCAAAAAAAAAAAAAATCTTATCTTTCTATCTTGAGAAATTCTCTTGTTTGCTTGGATTTGCCCATTGAGATTCTTTGATTTGTTCTCTTAGAACATTGAGTAGAAACTTGTGTGTGATCACCTAAATCTGAGAGAAACACTTGAGTGGGTGAGATTAAACACTTGAGAGTGTGAGGTTTTATTTCCTAACTTTTGTGTTTAGATTTTCAGGTTATAATGTTTGGTCTTCAAAGGAAAAATACCAAGGAGAAATCCCCACGACCATCAGTGTAGAAACCCGTTTAAAAAAAAAAAAAAAGAGAGAGAATGGTCGAGTACCTATGTGGTGGTCGAGTCGTGGGCGATCAAGAAGTTTTGAAGTACGAAGTGGGCGAAGAAGTGATCGTGAGTTAACTATGGGTCGAATAAGTTGTTCGACCATAGTTAGAAGATGTCTTAGATTGATGAGACCGACGTTTTCGAAGCATAATATTTTTGGAAGCATGACGGTTTAGAAGCTCGACGTTTTGGAAGAATGACGTTTCTTCAGCATGAAGTTTTCCGCAAAACTTCGTATCAGCGGAATATTATTTCGAAGACATTGGAAACATGATGGGAATTAAGCACGACGGGAAGTAAGCACGACGGGAAGCAAGCACGAAGGGATTGAAGCACGACGGGAAAACCCGATATTGGACGAAAACCCTAATTTCGGTATTATGAAATTCTTCGAGGAGGCCGGAGGCTCAGGAAATATTTTTCATCAAGGTCAGAAATATTTTGGGGTCTCTGAAGAATAATTAGCTCATCAGAACAGGAGCGGAAAAATATTCGGGATTGTTCGCGGGATGAAAATATGCCGGAAGGGTCAAAAATCGCGTAAACCGACCAAGAAGCTCGAGGTGTCTCTATGCATTTGACCAGGACGTTCTGTCTATCACATCAGCGGCTGAGTGTCAACACAAGGAGGAGGTGTCGCCGTGCATGGAAGCTGCACATGCAGCTTGACATGTAGAAGCACGAGGTGGATCGACCAAGCACGAGGTGTCTCCACGCATGCAACAGAAGCATGCGGCCAGCCATGTGTGTGATGCTGTGGCGCCTTGCATGAGTTCCAGTCATGCATCCTGACATCTGGGAGGAGTGTTGGCGTCCTGCATGTGTCCTGGACATGCAGCCAGCCATGTGGAGCACGAGGTGGATCGGCAAAGCACGAGATGTCGCGACGCATGCAATCGAAGCATGCTGATCGACATGTGTGAGGATGTGTGGCGCCTTGCATGAGCTCCAGTCATGCAGCCTGACATCTGGGAGCAGTGGTGGCGTCCTGCATGTGTCCTGGACATGCAGCCAGCCATGTGGAGCATGAGGTGCCGCCGTGCATGCGTCCGGAGCCATGCGGAGCGACACACGGGCTGCCACCAACCTGAAGCTGATTGGCTGGTGTCTCCTATAAATACCCCCACGACCCCAGCTCATTTATTCACATCCAGACCTTTCCAAACCAAGTTAAAAACATGAGAGAAAGGTAGAAAAAGAAAGCAAGTGATTCCGAGCTATATCGAGAGTTTTAGAGAGTTTTCGAGGTCAGTTCTCTACTGATTTCGAGTCAGCACCTTGGGAAGGTTCTGTCCAACTAAAGGTCAATCAAGTGAAGATCAGATCAGATGGGAGTCAAGTCAACGTGGCTATAGAGAGAGAGAGAGAGAGAGAGAGAGAGAGAGAGAGAGAGAGAGAGAGAAAGGAAGTGATCGATTCTAAAGTATGGTCGATTCTGAAGACCGATACTCCACCGAGAAGGCCAGTTCCGTCCAATCGTCGATTCTTTACGATTGTGACGCGGAAGCTCTGTCCAATTCAATTCGTCCAAGCCAGTCATATTCTATGATGGTCAAGTAGAGGTGCTGCCCAGAGTTAGTTCAGAACCACGGGTTCAGATCAGTCGAAGTTCTGCTCGATACTCCGCCGGGAAGTCCGAAGAACAGTCCAAGAGCTAAAGGAGGTTCTGTCCAGATCAGGCCGTCCAGACCTGTTAGTGTCTTCATGATCAAGCCGAGGGTCTGTCCAAGTCGAGGTCAGTTCAGTCCAGTCCAGTCAAGGCGTCTCTTGGGTTTTGGCTAAGTCCTCTCCGATCAACCAGCTGCTTCTCGCCTAGAAAACTGTGAGTTGGTTTGTGTGAATTCCACTTGGAATTTAGGATAGTTTTGTGAGTTGGTTTGTTTGAATTCCACTTGGAATTTAGGGTAGATCGAGTCTGCATATAGATTAGAATGATCACGCTATTGAATGGTAGAGTCCTTAGGGTTATTTTAATTATGGAACCGGACTCAGTTTAGCAAGGGCTAAGCTGAGATGAATGGAATTAAGACTGAGTTAATAACCTGACTAGGACCAGGGCTAGGATGCATCATGTTTTCTATTATTGCGTGTTGATATTGTTGAGTGCAGGTTCCCGTTATCTTTAAAGATAGTTTCTCAGCGGGAGGCTGGACTATCTGGGTAACGGTTTGATTGTATTGTTTAGTATTGATATTATTGTTTAGTAGTTATTACTAAGGGTCTTAGGCCATATAGGCCGGACTACTGGTACTATTGGTTTGTGTTGTAGAGTCGAGTGTCTAGTTAGGATCTGGAATTTTATCTTTAGGTTAGGTTCTAGATTGAGTTTGTGTTGTGTGAGTGTGCCGACAGTATGTGCGTGACCCGCCCATACTAGGCTTGTGTAGGGGTGATTAGTGTTTCCTCGGCCTCGTACCCAGCGGGTTCAAGGAAACCCCTTATTCGCTGGATCGGGAAGACTCAGACGAACGGTGTCATGTACTATGGCTGAGTATTACACGACGGTGTAATGTGGCAGTGACCCGAAGGACTGTGGGCTGTCGCGCGGTGACCCGAATGACTGTGGGCCACGGTCGGTTGAAAGTTCCTTCTTCTGGCCTTTGTGGTAGGGAGATAGGATATTGCCGATAGAGAGGAGGAACACGAAATCACCAGGGCCCAGGTTAGAGTGTTGTGTTAGTGTGTCGTAGAGGGTTATAGAACCCTCGAGTTAGTGTAGCACCGGTATACGGTGTTACGAGTTAGATAGAGTCGTAGTTACTCATAGTCTTATTATTGTGATTGCGTTTGTGGTTGATTGATTTGCTTGCAGGTTCTGACATTAATTCCTAAGTCTGGCTTAGGTACCGGATTAGGCTTGATATGTATTTTGTTAGTGTAGGCCTGACGTTGGCCTATATGTGTTTTGAGTGATTGCTTGTGAAGGGTGGTGGATATTAAAGCTATGCGGTATCATTGGTTGGCCGATCATGTTCTTGTTTGATTGTTGGTCGATCGGCCAATGGTATTTGTATAGTTTAAGTGTCTAACACTACATGAGTACTGAACTCAAGCATATATATGGTTAACTAGGGATTGTTTGTTGACTTGTTTTAATGCAGGTTCCCGTTACTTGAAGCTATATCATGGCAGGAGGCCAAGTCTAACTTAGTAACGGTTTGCTTAGCCTTAGCTTTTATTGCATGCTAGGGCTAGATTGATTGTTATTTTGGGTTGTCTGGGTAGAGTCTAGGTTGCGGGTAGAGGCCGCCAGCTCACTGAGTAATACTAGATTACTCATCCAACTCTGTTGTCCTTTTTGCAGGTCGCTTTAGGTAAGGATGATCGGATAGCTTGGTGCTGGACGTTAGGACCGCCGGTGTAGATTTTCATGCCTTTTGTAAACGGTATTGTGAATTGTGTTATGTTGACTCGATTTGGCATTAGGCCGGGCCCAGTCTTGAGTTATTCAATGTATGAATATTTCTTGAATCAATAAAAGTAATTGTTTTATATGCGCTTCATGAGTACTCTGATATTTGACTAGTCCGGTCTAACACAACGTTAGGTCGAGGTACGGGTTGAAAAGCCTTAGGCCTTGATCTAACGGAAAACGCTAACTCTAGGTACGGGTTGCAAAGCCTTGTGCCTTGACACAGCGGGGCGAGTTAGTGGATGAACTGGTCTACGTCGTGGAGTAAAGTTTGTGACTCTGACCGGATCGTCCCTAGCTCGTCATGTAGCGCTTCCGAACCATGGTGTTGGGTTGGACGGCCAGTCATGTTCTTGTTTGATTGTTGGCTGGCCGGTTGGCCTTTCATCTCCAACCCTGGGTATTGGACGGTCGATCGGACATGTTCTTGTTTGATTGTTGGCCGGTTGATCGACCATATGTCTAGGACGGTTCGGGGGTGTTACAATCAGCCTCTCAATCTTCATTTAAATCTCCTTTGAATTAAATTTGTGAGTGTGTTAGTGTGCAGGAAAAACCAAACAGGTGGAGCAAAGAGCATGTCAATACATCCAAAGGTGAATCTGATCCAAGAAGGCGATTGCTTCAGTTTGATGTCCAACAATTTTGTGATAACTTTGTGAAGGGTGTGGACAAAGCCCTCAAGGACGTCAGCAAGAGCCAAAAGAAGAACACATCCACACGTGCCCCAGTAGCTGAGCCATCCTTTTCCATCAGTAATAAAACCCAAGGTGAATCTGAAAACTGTTTTGAAGAATTTAAAGATTTTTCAGATTCTTCACCTATATTTGATGAAACTGATGATGAACCAATTGAAAGTTTGATGTCTTGTGAAGAAAGTTGTGATCTTCCTTATCTTGAATCTGAGTTTATAAATGATAATGAACAGGCTTATGTAGAACTAACTGTTTTGCAACCGGAGCATCCGAGTAGCCTTGTTTTGTCTCAACAGGTTTTTGAGGAAGAGCCACTGGATATTCCACATCAGTGCCCATGTCTTGACACTTGGATATCTTTGGATGAAGTCCCATAACCTATCTTTGATGTGGAGGACGAACCTGATCCAGTCTTTGATGAAGAAGCAACTAGCATCATATCCACCTTTATGGAGAGCCATCTTTGCTTTGATTCCGGCACAACCACTGCTCCTTCATTTCCTGCCCCTTTGTTTCCTGATCTTCAAGAGCACTGTGAGAAATCTGAATTAGTTATTTCTCTGCCTGACATGTTTAATAAGATCAGGACCTTACATGGGCGAACCTTTATAGTTAATAGCTTACTTGGCCGAACCTTTATAGGTAATAGCTTACTTGGCCGAACCTTTATAGGTAATGGATCGTGCGCGGTGAAGCCTGCACTATGCAGCCAAGTCACGGCCAAGTCATGGTCGAGCTGTTTATTCTCTCATGGTCTCTTCGGCCGAGTAATGTCCTCTTTGTTTTGGCCATTTGTATCATGGCCTCTACGACAGAGGAATGGTCCTTTATGGCCGAGTAATGGCCGACCCATATAACATGGTCTGTGACCATAGTACACGAACTTGTAGTATTGATCATGGGTTTATCATCTCTCCCCCTCATGACCATACTATAAGGTCGTGATGCTTGGGACAATTAAGCCTAATGAGTTTCCCTTTGTGTACATGTTTCACAACGTGAGATTTTTACGGGATAACTCAGTTCCTTTTCAATATTAATCTTTGCATCAAGTTTAGACTAGGATGGCTAATCCTATCATGCCATATAGTATAAAATTTCGTGGTGTATCTCAATATGGTCACCACGGCTCTTGCCTCTTATCATACTGATCTATAGCATAGTTTTGATCAGTAGAGATCATAGGTATAGTCTTGACCACTTATAAGGTCTTAAGCGTTTTTCATCTTTATATCTAAAGGAACTTGTTTCCTTCCTTGCTCATTGTTTCTACTTGGAAACCATTCATTATAACTTCAATGGGTCACATGTTCTTTTGGGTGTGTGTAATGCCTTTTAACGCAATGCCTTGGCCATAGCTGTGTAATGCCTTTTAAGGCAATGCCTTGGCCATAGTTTCTTACTAGGCTTGGGCGATATTATAAATAAAGGGCAAAAATTAAGAGGTTCGGCCAGGAAGTGGACCGAGCGACGTAAGGCTTCGACCACGGCCTAGTCGGCCGGATCGGGGTGTTACAGGAAGGGCCAGCGTGCTGAGTCCAAGGACCAACGTGCTGATATGTGTACTGATGGACAGCCACGGACATCCTGTGTGTGC
>NW_026014846.1:57500-65000 GCF_020379485.1 Brassica napus
AGAGGTTGCTAGAAAGCATGCTCCGTCATGTGATACCTTATCGGGGATACATGTCAGTTATGTTGGATGTTCTAACCCGTGTGCCTTTGTGGCTGCGAGTTAAGTGTTCCATGGTTGTGTATATGATTAAAAAGCTCGAGTGAGGATGTGTAGTGAAGGTGTAGAGAGTCTTAGCATATATTATATTATTATGCTAATGGTGGATTATATTCTGCTGCTTATCTTATTTATGTTCTTGTTGAGTCACTTGGGTTTCCACTGGGGAATTCTCGAGTGATGATTATTATTGTTGTTATTGTTAGGTGAACTCCTCGTCTTAGATTGTTTGGGGTTGGGATGGCGAGGGGTTGTATTTGTTATTGGGGTCCTGGCTCACTGAGTGACATTAGGTTACTCATTAAACTCACCTATTGTTGCAGGAAACCTTAGTGGGAGACCGGGTAGCATGGAAGCTGGACGTTAGGAGCACCGGAAGTACTTTTGCCTTTCCTATTGTAAAACGGTACTACTTAAATTCTTTGAATCGATATTGGCACTAGGCCTGGATCCATCTGTAATATTTTACTTGTAACGAATCTTTACTATATTTAATAAAAGTGATGTTTTATATTCGTTACAATGGTTCTCTGATAAATAGACTTGTCTGGTCTAAACACAACGTTAGGTTTAGGTACGGGTTGAAAAGCCTTAGGCCGCGATCTAACGGAACCGTTAACTCATAGTACGGGTTGCAAAGCCTTAAGCCATGATTTAGCGGGACGTGTTAGGGGATGAACTGGTAGATGTTGCGGATTAAGTTCTGTGACTTTGACTGGATTGTCCCTAGCCCGTCATGTAGCGCTTCCGGACCATGCTGTTGGGTTGGACGGTCAGTCATGTTCTTGTTTGATTGTTGGCTGGCCGATTGGCCTTTCATCTCCAACCCTTGGTGTAGGTCGTCCGTCGGTCATGTTCTTATTTTATTGTTGGCCGATGGCTCGACCTATGCCTAGGACGGTTCGGGGGTGTTACAGAGGTGGTATCAGAGCATGGTTTCGTCCATGCTTTCAGAACCTGCGTTTTTAATCGGTTTTCAAATATTTTATCGAGTCATAAAATATTTGAAAGGCATTTAGAGTATTCCGGTCACGTCCAGCCATTCTGGGTAAGAAATTTATGATTTACCTTTTCGTTGGTTGTAGATGAATAATCGGGGTGCAAGTCAAGGTAGGCAGTGGGGATGGTCGTCAAGAGATGGTCGAGCATTTGGGGATTCAGAACAAGGGTTTTCTACAAGGGGCAGAATGGATCACCGAGATATGAGTCAACGTTATGGAAATCAGTTTTCAAGAAGTCAGGGACATAGTCAATCACCGTTGCCAGCAAGTTCATATTCAAATGAACAACCAAGACGAAGAGGGAATCAAGAGGCTGAAATTCCACTGGGAATTCTGGTAGATTTGTTTACTCAAATGCTACGCCAAGTTTCAAGGATTGCACAACCTGAGGAATCCTTAAACATGGAGTATCTGAAGATCTTGAAGACGATGAAGGGTTTGGAAACATATAAGTTCAAAGGAGGAATCAACACGTTTGAGGCAGAAGAGTGGATGCACATGATGGATATAAACTTTGAAGCCATGATCTGTCCAGAAAAATACAAGAAGAGAGTGGCGGTTTACTATCTACAAGGAGATGCTCGTAACTGGTGGGAAAGCGTGGAACGTCAACATGGAAATCATATTACATCTTGGGATGTGTTTCAAAAGGAGTTCAGAAGGAAGTACTTCCCACCCGAGGCAAGACATCGATTGGAGAGGCAGTTCATCAATCTTGCCCAAGGGGATAGGACAGTACGAGAATATAAAGCGGAATTCACAAGTCTTCGTTGCTATGTATTTAACGGCCAAGAGAACGAAGCAACAATGATCTGAAACTTCATGTATGGATTGCGATCTGAACTAGGTAGCAGAGTCGCGGTAGGCAACTATGGAAATCTCACAGACTTAGTCGAGAGGGCCGTAAATGTGGAAGTTGCGGTAGCAGCAGAAGCCAAGTATGAATCAAAAAGAAAAGGCGTTAGTGGCCAGAAGGGAAAACAAATAGTTCAGTTCAAGGATTCCAGTCAGCAAGGCCTATCTAGAAAAAGAAGCCATGACTCAATATCTTGGGATGGAAACCAAGGATGTTTTTATTGTGGAGAGGTTGGTCACATTGCTCGACACTGCATGGCAGAGAAAGTTGCATTAGCAGAAGAACATTCCCCACTTGCCCTACTGGAAGACAGACCCCCGAGAAAGAGAAGAAATAGGATCTAGATCTTTAGAAAAACCTTAACCTTCAGGCCTACAAGGTAAGTAGGGGTTTTAACTTCCTTGTTTGAGTGTTTATTTGCCTGATTGGTTCTGATGTGTTGGGAAAATATTAGTTTTTTTAATAGACGTTCTGTGCTTTTGCACGAGAACTTGTGGTTTGTGTTCTTGTTGTGTGTAGGAACGTTGTGGCAGGTAATAACCCCCGAAGACCAAACCCTTGAAGATTGGTGGCTATGTTGGGTACATGTTTGGTTCTGAGGAGATATCTATCGAAAGGACATGATAGAAATGGAAGACTTGATCATCACAAGAAATCAAGTTGAAGAAGTGACGAAGTACGAGTATGGTATCAATCGAGAGGACAAGATAGTATTATACCGAATGAGTGTTCCAGCAGAGTAGAGGCAAGAGGACGACTCGGTGATCATTCCAGTGAAGAGATATTAAGACAATTGAGGAGACCTTGAGGAAGACACTCAAGGAACCGTTGTGGACAGCGTAAAGATATATGGGGACGAGTTGAGAATGTCGTAACGATAAGCGATTGCGCAACTAAGAATTCGAGGATGAATTCTATTAAGGGGGGGGGGAGAGAATGTGATAACCCGCCCTTTGGGATAAGAATGATCGAGACAGAAGATTGGTCGAACACCAACTTGGTGGTCGAATCGCGGGCGATAAAGATCGATCGGGAAATTTTGAAGAACGAGGTGGTCGAAGAATTGATCGTGAGTTAACTATGACTCGAATAAGTTCCTCGACTATAGTTAGAAGATGTCTCAGATTGATCAGACGGAGGTTTTGGAAGCATCACATTTTTCAAGGACGATGGTTTTAGAAGCTCGACGTTTTTGAAACCCGACGTTTCTTAACCACGAAGTAATCCGCAAAACTTCATATTAGCGGAATATTAATTCAGAGACATCATAATTTGGGAGCAGGACAGAAATTAAGCATGACAGGAAGCAAGCACGACGGGGACGAAGCAAGACGGAAAAACCCGAAGTTACCAAAATCCCTAATTTTGGTATTATGGAATTCTTCGAGGAAGCCGGAGGCTCGGGAAATATTACCGTCAAGGTTATAATGGAGTCTGGAGTTTATTAAAAATATTCCGAACGTCAGAACGGGAGCAGGAAAATATTTGGGATTAATCGTGGGCCAAAAATATGCCGGAAGGGTCAAGATCGCGTAAATCGACCGAGAAGCTGGAGGCGTCTCAATGCATGTCATCAGGACGTGGTGTCAACCATATGATAAGCTGTCTGTCTACACAAGCACGAGGTGTCGGCACGCATGGAAGCAGCACATACGGACTGACACACAGAAGAACGAGATGTCGCCATATCTGCAACCGCAGCATGCTGATCGACATGTGGGCACCGTGTGTTGCCGTGCATGTGATCCAGACATGCTGATGAACATCTAGTAGTCCAGGAAGGATAAGAGGTGTCACTTTGCATGAGCCCTGGCCATGCTGAAAGACATGTGGAGCACGAGGTCCCGCCGCGCATGCAACCTGAGCCATGTGAGCCGACACACGGGCTGCCACCGACCTGAATCTGATTGGCTGCTGTATTCTATAAATAGGCACGCCCACCTTCACATTTCAACACATCCAGACAACTTCAGATCAGTTTAAAAACGTGAAAGAAAGTAAAGAGAGAAAGCAAGAGGTTTCGATAGTTTTCAAGAGTTTTCGGGATCAGTTACTACACAAGTTTTGGATCGACGCCTATAGAAGTTTCTGTTTGAGTTGAGAGTTGTTCCAGGGAGGCCATTCAAGGTTAGGCACGTTATTGAGGTCATTTGCGATAGGAGGCCACTTGAGGTGTTCAAGAAAGGGTTTTGGTCGAGGATTCGGGCAAGGGTCAAAGCCACAACGAACCAAACACTGTGAGTCACGGAAATTGATTGCTGACTTGTTTTCATGCAGGTTCCTGTTACTTGGAAGTTGGATCATGGCAGGAGGCCGGGTCTAACTGAGTAACAGTTTGATTAGTTAATAGTCGAGGTTTGGTTGATTGAGTTGATAGCATGCTTAGTTATTGTTTGGGAATCGTAGTAGCATGCTAATGGTTAGGTTGCTTGGTTAGTTAGCGAATGCGAACCCTTAGATAATATCGCTAGGTTGTGGTTAGATAGGTATTCTGGAATCTATCTTTGGTTGATTGCATGCTTGGATGATTATTGCTATTGCGTTATTGTATGTTTGCATGCAGGGATTGTGATGATGTTATTGGTTAGTACTATGGAATTTAGGTCATATAGACCGAATTTCAAGTATGTATTATTATGGTTGAGTTAGTAGAGGATCGGGATCTAGGCCATATAGGCTGAGTTCCTAGTTAGTGTTGTACTTAGCGTCCTAGGCCATATAGGCAGGATTGCTAGTACTAATGTTTAGTATCGAGCTTTGTCGATAGCTTGCCTGATCAGCAATGCTAGGATGTTACGCGGCAAGGAAGGTTACGTAAGCATGTCCCTACGCGGCTTGGCAGAGAGGTTGCATAAAGCATGCTCTGTACGGGAAGGTTGCTAGAAAGCATGCTCCGTCATGTTGTATCCTTGGTGGTGCTTCATGTTAGTTTGCGGCAAGGAAGGTTGCTAGAGTATGTCCCTACGTGGCTGGGCAGAGAGGTTGCATAAAGCATGCTCTGTACGGAGAGGTTGCTAGAAAGCATGCTCTGTCATTTGATACCTTATCGGGGTTACATGTCAGTTATGTTGGATGTTCTAACCCGTGTGCTTTTGTGGCTGCGAGTTAGGTGTTCCATGGTTGTGTATATGATGAAAAAGCTCGAGTGAGGATGTGTAGTGAAGGGGTAGAGAGTCTTAGCATATATTATATTATTATGCTAATGGTGGATTATATTCTGCTTCTTATCTTATTTATGTTCTTGTTGAGTCACTCGGGTTTTCACGGGGGAAGTCTCGAGTGATGATTATTATTGTTGTGTTATTGTTAGGTGAACTCCTCGTCTTAGATTGTTTGTGGTTGGGATGGCGAGGGGTTGTATTTGTTAGTTGGGGCCCTGGCTCACTGAGTTACATTAGGTTACTCATTAAACTCACCTATTGTTGCAGGAAATGTTAGTGGGAGACCGGGTAGCATGGAAACTGGACGTTAGGAGCACCGGAAGTACTTTTGCCTTTCCTTTTGTAAAACGGTACTAGTTAAAGTCTTTGACTCGATATTGGCACTAGGCCTGGATCCATCTGTAATATTTTACTTGTAACGAATCTTTATTATATTTAATAAAAGTGATGTTTTATATTCGTTACAATGGTTCTCTGATAAATAGACTTGTCCGGTCTAAACACAACGTTAGGTTTAAGTATGGGTTGAAAAGCCTTAGGCCGCGATCTAACGGAACCGTTAACTCATAGTACGGGTTGCAAAGCCTTAAGCCATGATTTAGCGGGACGTGTTAGTGGATGAACTGGTCGATGTTGCGGATTAAGTTCTGTGACTTTGACTGGATTGTCCCTAGCCCGTCATGTAGCGCTTCCGGACCATGGTGTTGGGTTCGACGGTCAGTCATGTTCTTGTTTGATTGTTGGCTGGCCGGTTGGCCTTTCATCTCCAACCCTTGGTGTGGGTCGTCCGTCGGTCATGTTCTTGTTTGATTGTTGGCCGATGGCTCGACCTATGCCTAGGACGGTTCGGGGATGTTACAGTCGGGGGCATTCGTATTTTATAGTCAGAGGAGAAATTCTTGGATTTATGAAAGACGAACAACTGCGAAAGCATTTGCAAAGGATGTTTTCATTAATCAAGAACGAAAGTTGGGGGCTCGAAGACGATCATATAACCATAAACGATGCCGACCAGGGATCAGCGGATGTTGCTTTTAGGACTCAGCTGGCACCTTATGAGAAATCAAAGTTTTTGGGTTCCAGGGGAGTATGGTCGCAAGGCTGAAACTTAAAGGAATTGACGGAAGGGCACCACCAGGAGTGGAACGTGCGGCTTAATTTGACTCAACACAAGGAAACTTACCAGGTCCAGACATAGTAAGGATTGACAGACTGAGAGCTCTTTCTTGATTCTATGGGTGGTGGTGCATGGCCGTTCTTAGTTGGTGGAGCGATTTGTCTGGCTAATTCTGTTAAAGAACGAGACCTCAGCCTGCTAACTAGCTACGTGGAGGGCATCCCTTCACGGCCGGATTCATAGAGGGACTATGGCCGTTTAGGCCAAGGAAGTTTGAGGCAATAACAGGTCTGTGATGCCTTTATATGTTCTGGGCCGCACGCGCGCTACACTGATGTATTCAACGAGTTCACGCCTTGGCCGACGGGCCGGGGTAATCATTGAAATTTCATCATGATGGCGATAGATCATTGCAGTTGTTAGTCTTCAACGAGGAATTTCTAGTAAGCGCGAGTCATCAGATCGCGTTGGCTACGTCCCTGCCCTTTGTACACATCGCCCGTCACTCCTACCAATTGAATGATCCGATAAAGTGTTCGGACCGCGGTGACGTGGGTGGTTTCCCGTCTGCGACGTCGCGAGAAGTCCACTAAAACTTATCATTTAGAGGAAGGAGAAGTCGTAACAAGGTTTCCGAAGGGGAACCTGCGGAAGGATCATTGTCGTACCCTGGAAACAGAACGACCTGGGAACGATGAAACATCACTCTTGATAGGCCGGTTTCTTACTGTGCCTGCCGATTCCGTGGTTATGCGTTCATCCATGCCCAAGACTTCAGTTTTGGTTGGATCGTACACATAGCTTCCGGATATCACCAAACACCGGCACAAAAAGTGTCAAGGAAAATGCAACTAAACAGCCTGCTTTCGCCAACCCGGAGACGGTGTTTTTTCGAAAGCAGTGCTGCAATGTAAAGTCTAAAACGACTCTCGGCAATGGATATCTCGGCTCTCACATCGATGAAGAACGTAGCAAAATGCGATACTTGGTGTGAATTGCAGAATCCCGTGAACAATCGAGTCTTTGAACGCAAGTTGCACCCCAAGCCTTCTGGCCGAGGGCACGTGTGCCTGGGTGTCACAAATCGTCGTGTGTTACCGCACGCGGTTGGCCAAAATCCGAGCTAAGGACGCCAGGAGCGTTCTTACATGCGGTGGTGAATTCAATTCTCGTCATATAGTCAGACATTCCGATCCAAAAGCTCTTGATGACCCAAAGTCCTCAACGCGACCCCAGGTCAGGCGGGATCACCTGCTGAGTTTAAGCATA
>NW_026014846.1:70000-72500 GCF_020379485.1 Brassica napus
TCCCAAGTGGGGGAGACTTCTCATGTCCCCAGTCCGAGATAGGATCGTTGGGATGAGCCATGGTACGGGGAGATGCACCAGTCAGGTCATTAGACCAGTAGACAAGCGTATCATGGCTCAGACATAGAGTTAAGGGCATCAAAGTGTTGAGACTTAACCAGGGTTGTAACACCCCCGAACCATTTTAGGTATAGGTCGAACCACCGGCCAACAATCAAACAAGAACATGACCAATGGACCAACTTTCTACCCAGGTTTGGAAGCGCTACATGACGGGTTAGGTACAATCCAGCCATGATCACAAAGGGTGCAATTCGTGACTAGGCCAGACCATTCATTAACACGTCCCGTCAGATCGAAAGCCTAAGGCTTTTCAACCCGTACCCCCAATCTGACGTTGTGTTAGCTGGACAAGCTAATATCAGTAACAACAAGTCGTTTTACACAAAATTTTCCTTTATTTATCATATATGATTCATGTTCGCAAACACAACAAATTATACAAGTAGTGGCTAGCCAAACGAGTAAAAGTACATACTTATATTCTGAAAACGTCTTTAGCAAAAAGATGCAAACTCTACACCAGCCGGCCTAACTTCCCGCGACCTCTAAGAGTACTACAGGTCACCTGGAAACAATAAAGAGTGAGGGGTGAGTAATCTAGCATTACTCAGTGAGTTACAATCCCCAACTAACAAATACAACCCCTCGCTATTCCACCCCAAACAAAATCTAAAGCGAGAGGTTCACCTAATAACATAAGTAAATCAGAAATCCGCAGCAGAAAAATAATACGAGTAAAATATCGACACTAGAATATAGTCTTTAAAATCGATATCAAATTAAAATAGGGTTTACCAAATCCCTTTATACTATATATAACTAAGGCCTTGGTAACTTAGTGTTCCTCCACATCCTCGGCAATATCCTAACTTCCTACCACAAAGGCCAGAAGAAAAGGAACTTTAAACCGAACGCGGCCCACAGTACGTTCGGGTCACCGCGCGACAGCCCTAGTACGTTCGGGCCACTGCCGGTTGTCACACGACGATCACGGCCCACAGTACATTCGGGTCACCGTGAGACAGCCCCAGTACGTTCGGGCCACTGCCGGTCACTACCCTGTCGTGCAACCACTCAGCCATAGGCCATGACCCCGTCTCTCTGAGTGTTCTCGACCCAGCGAATAATAATCCCGCCAAGTACGAGGTTGAGGAAACACTAAACACTCCTACACATGCCTATACGGCTAAAATATAACTAATACTAAACCTGGTAATATAATCAAGGTTCCAAGCAATACTCATAATCAACACAATCAATCATATTCTAGAATCTAGCATAAAGACTAATTCTAGAATACCTAACTAACCACAACCTAGCAATATTATCTAAGCAATCGACGTTCTCTAACTAACCAATCAACCTAACAATTAGCATGCTACTAAGATTCTCACGCAATAACTAAGCATGCTACTAACTAATCAACCTAACCATTACTACTAACTAAACAAACCGTTACTCAGTTTAGACCTGGCCTCCTGCCATGATCCAACTTTCAAGTAACGGGAACCTGCATGAAAAAAACTTAACAAACAATTGATTATAACTCACAGTTTTTGGTTGACTCGTGGCCTTGACCCTGAACCCGTCTTCTGCAATCCGAACCCTTTCTTAAACCTTCACACGTATATCCACGTCTGAACTGATCTTCAGTTGAGCAGAATCTTCTTCAGATGCAGACTCAAATCGAGGAGAGTAACTGTTCTCGAAAACTCTCAGAAATTACCGAAAAAGACTCTAAAACGATCGAAACTCTAACTTTTTTCTTTGCTTTCTTTCTCACGTTTTTCTCTGAGTTTCAGGTGTTCTGGATGGTTTGAAATGGAAGGGGGTCGTGGGTATTTATAAGGAGCAGCAACCAATCAGATGCAGGCCGTGTGGCAGCCCGTGTGTTGCTTCGCATGGCTCCGAACGCATGCGTCGCGGCACCTCGTGCTCCACATGTCTGATGGCATGACCAGGTTGTCATGCAAGGTGACACCACGCCCTCCAGATGTCTGATCCACGGCCTGGCCTCATGCAGATAGACACCACAGCGCACACATGTCGCTCAGCATGCTTCGATCGCAGGTTATGCGGCACCTCGTGCTTCTGGGTGTCACTCCGCATGCTGTGCTCTCCTGGACTTCAACAGCTCGTGCTTCCCTTGACACCTACCATACTAGGCAGTTGACATCACGTCCTTATCTCATAGATAAGGCCATCTCGAGCTTCTCGGTCCATTCGACTGATTTCGACCCTTCTGGTGAATTTTCGAGCGATCAATCCCGAATATTTTTCTTCGCCCGTTCTGATGATCTGAATATTTTTTTAATAAACTCCAGATGATTTCTGAACTTGATGAAAAATATTTCCCGAGCCTCCGGCTTCCTCGAAAAATTTATAATACCGAAATTAGGGTTTTTGCCCAATTTCGGGTTTTCCCGTCGTGCTTTGA
>NW_026014846.1:77500-197158 GCF_020379485.1 Brassica napus
CTATGGTTGTCCAAAATCAGCCAATGGAAGGACCAGCATGCTGATATGTGAACTGATGGACAGCCACATACGTTCTGAGTGTACTGACGGACAGCCACAAACGTCCTGTGTGTGCTGACGGACACACACGGACGTCCTAAGTGTGCTGACGAACACACACGGACGGCCTGTGTGTACTAAACAGACAGCCAAAGTGGGCCAAAATCATCCGAACAGTCCACGGGAAGGGCCAGCATGCTGAGTCCAAGAACCAGCGTGCTGATATGTTTACTGATGGACAGCCACGGACGTCTTGTGTGTGCTGACGGACCACGAACACACACGGACAGCCACAGACGTCCTGTGTGTGCTGGCGGACACCCACAGACGTCCTGTGTGTACTGAACAGACAGACCACTTGGGCCAAAATCACCCAAACAGTCGACGGGAAGGGCCAGGGTGCTGAGTCCAAAGACCAACGTGCTGATATGTGTACTGATGGACGGCCACAGACGTCCTGTGTGTGCTGACGGACACTGACGGACACACAGACAGCCACAGACGTCCTGTGTGTGCTGACGGACACACAGGGACGTCTTATGTGTGCTGATGGACACCCACGGACGTCCTGTGTGTACTGACGGACACACATGGACACACACGGACAGCCACGGACGTCCTGTGTGTACTGACGGACAGCCACTGACGTCATGTGTGTGCTGGCGGACACCCACAGACGTCCTGTGTGTACTGAACAGACAGACCCAAACAGTCCATGGGAAGGGCCAGCGTGCTGAGTCCAAGGACCACCGTGCTGATATGTGTACTGATGGACAGCCACGGACTTCCTGTGTGTGGTGACGGACACACATGGACACACACAGACAGCCACGGACGTCCTGTGTGTGCTGACGGACACACAGGGACGTCCTGTGTGTGCTGACAGACACCCACAGACATCCGGTGTGTGTTGAAGGACACACACTGACAGCCACATACGTCTTGTGTGTGCTAACGGACAGCCACATACAGCCACGGACGTCCTGTGTGTGCTGGCGGACACCCACGGACGTCCTATGTGTACTGAACAGACAGGCCTCATGGGCCAAAATCACCCAAACAGTTCATGGGAAGGGCCAGCGTGCTGAGTCCAAGGACCAACATGCTGATATGTGTACTGATGGACAGCCACGAACGTCCTGTGTGTGCTGACGGACATAGACGGACACACACGGACACACAGAGACAGCCACAGACGTCCTGTGTGTGCTGACGGACACCCACAGACGTCCTGTGTGTACTGAACAGACAGCCCACGTGGGCCAAAATCACCCGAACAGTCCACGGGAAGGTCAGCGTGCTGAGTCCAAGGACCAATGTGCTGATATGTGTACTGATGGACAGCCTCGAACGTCTTGTGTGTGCTGATGGACACACACGGACAGCTACTGATGCCCTGTGTGTGCTGACGGACAGCCACAGACAGCCACGGACGTCCTGTGTGTGCTGGTAGACACCCACGGACACACACGGACAGTCACGGACGTCCTGTGTGTTATGACAGACAGCCACAGATGTCCTGTGTGATCGACTGCGGTCCACAGATCAGTACATGGAGCCGAACACACGGACGTCATGTGTGTGCTGACGGACACACACAGACACACAAGGACATCCACTTACGTCCTGTGTGTCTGGCGCACAGCCACGGACGTCCTGTGTGTGCTGGCGGATACCCACAGACGTCCTGTGTGTGCTGGCGGACACCCACATATGTCATGTGTGTACTGAACAGACAGCCCACATGGGAGAAAATCACCCAAACAGTCCACGGGAAGGGCCAGGGTGCTGAGTCCATGGCCAACGTGCTGATATGTGTACTGATGGGCAGCCACGGACGTCCTGTGTGTGCTGACGGACACACACGGACGTCATGTGTGTGCGGACAGACACCCACGGACGTCCTGTGGGTACTGAACAGACAGCCCACGTGGGCCAAAATCAGCCGAACAGTCCACGGGAAGGTCAGCGTGCTGAGTCCAAGGACTAATGTGCTGATATGTGTACTGATGGACAGCCACGAACGTCTTGTGTGTGCTGACGGACACACACGGACAGCTACTGATGTCCTGTGTGTGCTGACGGACCTGTGTGTGCTGACGGACAGCCACACACAGCCACTGACGTCCATTGTGTGCTGACGGACACACACAGACACACACGGACAATCACGGATGTCCTGTGTGTGATGACGGACAGCCACGGACGTCCTGTGTGTGCTGGCAGACACCCAAGGACACACACGGACAGTCACGGACGTCCTGTGTGTGATGACGGACAGCCACAGATGTCCTGTGTGATAGACTGCGGTCCACAGATCAGTTCATGGAGCCGAACACACGGACGTCATGTGTGTGCTGACGGACACACACGGACACACAAGGAAATCCACTGACGTCTTGTGTGTGCTGACGGACACACACGGACAGCTACTGATGTCCTGTGTGTGCTGACGGACCGGTGTGTGCTGACGGACAGCCACACACAGCCACTGACGTCCATTGTGTGCTGACGGACACACACAGACACACACGGACAATCACGGATGTCCTGTGTGTGATGACGGACAGCCACGGACGTCCTGTGTGTGCTGGCAGACACCCAAGGACACACACGGACAGTCACGGACGTCCTGTGTGTGATGACGGACAGCCACAGATGTCCTGTGTGATAGACTGCGGTCCACAGATCAGTACATGGAGCCGAACACACGGACGTCATGTGTGTGCTGACGGACACACACGGACACACAAGGAAATCCACTGACGTCTTGTGTATGCTGGCGGACAGCCACGTACTTCCTGTGTGTGCTGGCGGATACCCACAGACGGCCTGTGTGTTCTGGCGGACACCCACGGACGTCCTGTGTGTACTTAACAGACAGCCCATGTGGGCCAAAATCACCCGAACAGTCCACGGGAAGGTCAGCGTGCTGAGTCCAAGGACCAATGTGCTGATATGTGTACTGATGGACAGCCACGAACGTCTTGTGTGTGCTGACGGACACACACAGACAGCTACTGATGTCCTGTGTGTGCTGACGGACCTGTGTGGGCTGACGGACAGCCACACACAGCCACGGACGTCCTTTGTGTGCTGACGGACACACACAGAGACACACGGACAATCACGGATGTCCTGTGTGTGATGACGGAGAGCCACGGACGTCCTCTGTGTGCTGGCAGACACCCACGGACACACACGGACAGTCACGGACGTCCTGTGTGTGATGACAGACAGCCACAGATGTCCTGTGTGATAGACTGCGGTCCACAGATCAGTACATGGAGCCGAACACATGGACGTCATGTGTGTGCTGACGGACACACACGGACACACAAGGAAATCCACTGACGTCTTGTGTGTGCTGGCGGACAGCCACATACGTCCTGTGTGTGCTGGCGGATACCCACAGACGTCCTGTGTGTGCTGGCGGACACCCACAGACGTCCTGTGTGTACTGAACAGACAGCCCACGCGGGCCCAAATCACCCGAACAGTCCACGGGAAGGGCCAGGGTGCTGAGTCCAAGGACCAACGTGCTGAAATGTGTACTGATGGACAGCCATGGACGTCCTGTGTGTGCTGACGGACACACACAGACACACATGGACAGCCACAGACATCCTGTGTGTGCTGACGGACACACACGGACGTCATGTGTGTGCTGACGGACACCCACGGACGTCCTGTGTGTACTGAACAGACAGCCCACATGGGCCAAAATCACCCGAACAGTCCACGGGAAGGTCAGCGTGCTGAGTCCAAGGACCAATGTGCTGATATGTGTACTGATGGACAGCCACGAACGTCTTGTGTGTGCTGATGGACACACACGGACAGCTACTGATGTCCTGTGTGTGCTGACGGACAGCCACAGACAGCCACGGACGTCCTCTGTGTGCTGGTAGACACCCACGGACACACACGGACAGTCACGGACGTCCTGTGTGTTATGACAGACAGCCACAGATGTCCTGTGTGATCGACTGCGGTCCACAGATCAGTACATGGAGCCGAACACACGGACGTCATGTGTGTGCTGACGGACACACACAGACACACAAGGACATCCACTTACGTCCTGTGTGTCTGGCGCACAGCCACGGACGTCCTGTGTGTGCTGGCGGATACCCACAGACGTCCTGTGTTTGCTGGCGGACACCCACATATGTCATGTGTGTACTGAACAGACAGCCCACGTGGGAGAAAATCACCCAAACAGTCCACGGGAAGGGCCAGGGTGCTGAGTCCATGGACCAACGTGCTGATATGTGTACTGATGGGCAGCCACGGACGTCCTGTGTGTGCTGACGGACACACACGGACGTCATGTGTGTGCGGACAGACACCCACGGACGTCCTGTGTGTACTGAACAGACAGCCCACATGGGCCAAAATCACCCGAACAGTCCACGGGAAGGGTCAGCGTGCTGAGTCCAAGGACCAACGTGCTGATATGTGTACTGATGGACAGCCACGGACTTCCTGTGTGTGCTGACGGACACACATGGACACACACAGACAGCCACTGACGTCCTGTGTGTGCTGACGGACACACATGGACGTCTTGTGTGTGCTGAGAGACACCCTCAGACGTCCTGTGTGTGCTGAAGGACACACGCTGACAGCCACAGACAGCCACAGACGTCTTGTGTGTGCTAACGGAGAGCCACAGACAGCCACGGACGTCTAGTATGTGCTGGCGGACACACACAGACGTCCTGTGTGTACTGAACACACAGCCCACCTGGGCCAAAATCACCCAAACAGTACATGGGAAGGGCCAGCGTGCTGAGTCCAAGGACCAACGTGCTGATATGTGTACTGATGGACAGCCACGAACGTCCTGTGTGTGCTGACGGACATAGACGGACACACACAGACAGCCACAGACGTCCTGTGTGTGCTGACGGACACCCACAGACGTCCTGTGTGTACTGAACAGACAGCCCACGCGGGCCAAAATCACCCAAATAGTCCACGGGGAGGGTCAGCGTGCTGAGTCCAAGGACCAACGTGCTGATATGTGTACTGATGGACAGCCATAGACGTCCTGTGTGTGCTGATGGATACACACGGACACACATGGACAGCCACGAACATCCTGTGTGTGCTGACGGACACACACGGACGTCATGTGTGTGCTGACGGACACCCACGGACGTCCTGTGTGTACTGAACAGACAGCCCACGTGGGCCAAAATCACCCAAACAGTCCACGGGAAGGTCAGCGTGCTGAGTCCAAGGACCAATGTGCTGATATGTGTACTGATGGACAGCCACGAACGTCTTGTGTGTGCTGACGGACACACACGGACAGCTACTGATGTCCTGTGTGTGCTGACGGACCTGTGTGGGCTGACGGACAGCCACACACAGCCACGGACGTCCTTTGTGTGCTGACGGACACACACGGACACACACGGACAATCACGGATGTCCTGTGTGTGATGACGGACAGCCACGGACGTCCTGTGTGTGCTGGCAGACACCCACGGACACACACGGACAGTCACGGACGTCCTGTGTGTGATGACGGACAGCCACAGATGTCCTGTGTGATAGACTGCGGTCCACAGATCAGTACATGGAGCCGAACACACGGACGTCATGTGTGTGCTGACGGACAAACACGGACACACAAGGAAATCCACTGACGTCTTGTGTGTGCTGGCGGACAGCCACGTACGTCCTGTGTGTGCTGGCGGATACCCACAGACGTCCTGTGTGTGCTGGCGGACACCCACAGACGTCCTGTGTGTACTGAACAGACAGCCCACGCGGGCCAAAATCACCCGAATAGTCCACGGGGAGGGTCAGCGTGCTGAGTCGAAGGACCAACGTGCTGATATTTGTACTGATGGACAGCCATAGACGTCCTGTGTGTGCTGATGGATACACACGGACACACATGGACAGCCACGAACATCCTGGGTGTGCTGACGGACACACACGGACGTCATGTGTGTGCTGACGGACACCCACGGACGTCCTGTGTGTACTGAACAGACAGCCCACGTGGGCCAAAATCACCCGAACAGTCCACGGGAAGGTCAGCGTGCTGAGTCCAAGGACCAATGTGCTGATATGTGTACTGATGGACAGCCACGAACGTCTTGTGTGTGCTGACGGACACACACGGACAGCTACTGATGTCCTGTGTGTGCTGACGGACCTGTGTGTGCTGACGGACAGCCACACACAGCCACGGACGTCCTTTGTGTGCTGACGGACACACACGGACACACACGGACAATCACGGATGTCCTGTGTGTGATGACGGACAGCCACGTACGTCCTGTGTGTGCTGGCAGACACCCACGGACAGACACGGACAGTCACGGACGTCCTGTGTGTGATAACGGACAGCCACAGATGTCCTGTGTGATAGACTGCGGTCCACAGATCAGTACATGGAGCCGAACACACGGACGTCATGTGTGTGCTGACGGACACACACGGACACACAAGGAAATCCACTGACGTCTTGTGTGTGCTGGCGGACAGCCACGTACGTCCTGTGTGTGCTGGTGGATACCCACAGACGTCCTGTGTGTGCTGGCGGACACCCACAGACGTCCTGTGTGTACTGAACAGACAGCCCACGTGGGACAAAATCACCCAAACAGTCCACGGGAAGGGCCAGGGTGCTGAGTCCAAGGACCAACGTGCTGATATGTGTACTGATGGACAGCCATGGATGTCCTGTGTGTGCTGACGGACACACACAGACACACATGGACAGCCACAGACATCCTGTGTGTGCTGACGGACACACACGGACGTCATGTGTGTGCTGACGGACACCCACAGACGTCCTGTGTGTACTGAACAGACAGCCCACGTGGGCCAAAATCACCCGAACAGTCCTCGAGAAGGTCAGCGTGCTGAGTCCAAGGACCAATTTGCTGATATGTGTACTGACGGACAGTCACGGACGTCCTTCTCCTTCTCCTTCTCCTTGTCTTTTTGTCTGGTATCCATCTTCACGGCCTGGCCTTCCCACGCTCTGAACACGCCAGCAAGCCAACACCACCACACACGGTTCTCTTCTCTAACCGCCGGTCTCTCTCTTTCTTTCTTTCAGTTATGAGTTTGGCAGAGCTTTGCCTAAGAAATTTCGTGCCATTTTCTGTGCCAGGGACTCTCTATTTATAGAGAAAGCCAGCCCTAACTGCCCTGGAGAAATCGACGAAGCAGTTAAAGAGAAAGGGCACAAAACTGCCCCTTTGCACCTTTTCGGGAGTAACCGCCCAACTGCTCTTCCTTTCCTTTGGGCTGTTCGAAAATCAGGCCCATAACCTTTTCGGGAGTAACCGCCCAACTGCTCTTCCTTTCCTTTGGGCTGTTCGAAAATCAGGCCCATAACCTTGTCCAGATTCCCTTTCCCAAGGCCAAGACCCCACGGACCCGGCCAAGCCGGCCCGGACCATAACACTTCACCGAGCTGAGTTGAGCTGGCCTCAGCTGAGTGAGCTAACCTATCAGCTCCCATGAGCTACCAAGGACCGTATAAGCTGGTTTCACACTGTCCCCAGCTGGTTGAGCTTGTACCCGACCTTATCCAGCTGCTAGATTACTCGACCAAGTCTCTTAAGCTTTCTTCCATCCATCCTGGTTAAGGCTCAGCTTCCTGATACCCTTAACCTTCTTATTTGAGCCATGATACGCTTGTCCTTAGGCCAAATGACTTGTCTGGTGCGTCTCCTCGCACTGTGGCTCGTCCCAACAATCCTACCTAGGATCGGGGATGCTACATCCCTAGTCATTAATAGCCTAGATCCTTTCAACAGATACGCAGCGGATTATTCTGTAGTTAACCATTGGTCTAAAACCAATCTAACACTTATCTGGTCCAATCACCTTAGCCATGGTCAGTTTACTCAACTACCAATTAGCCTAAAGGTCAATCCTAAACCCAAACCAAGCCATACAATTCTGAGGTTCGATTCCCCTAAACCATTCTATCTAGATCTACATAAGTAAATGCTAGATCATACCTTTGCCACATCTACGGAGCTTATTAGCTCATAGGTCCTCCATTGACTCGAATTGCTCTTGCTTGACAGCTGGAACATGATCACTCAATGATCTTACTTAAGGTCCTTATCTTGATTCCTGCATCAAACAACTCCCCTAGGTACTTAGTCATTCAACCAACCATCCCCACAAACATAAGTAACCTTTGAGAAGTCTTTGAAAGGATAAGGGTTTGCATCTGGCCTTTCTCGGCTCATGCACACTAAAACATCCCCTTGCCATATAGGCAATAGTACCCAATCCATATTCTGGACTGACAAATCTCATTAGATCCTAAGTCAATCAACCAACCATCCTCACATGACTTGGAACTGATGAGTCATCATCTGGCCAGACCGGCTTTGGGACTTAACCCAAACAACATATATGATTTGTTCATACCAAACAATGCATTCCTTAATCAGATTAGTTCCGACACCTTGAACCATCATTCAGAGGTCAGGTCGTCCATACTCAACCATGATCAGATCTTACACGGCCTTCCTTGAACAATCACACTTAGGCTCAGTATCTATGGTCTACGACACATAGTACTAGCCATACACTTCGTCATGACTCTTAGCCAATCTCGAAGCTATCAACACCAAGGTTGATATCTAGAAGCATCACATCAATACTCTTACTCCAGCAACGTGACTATCCATACTAGTGCGCGGCCATTGAACCATCGTCATGAAACATGATCCGACCACCAGACTTGATAAGCCATCTTCTACTTAGCAGGTACTGATATAACCGGCCTTCCATTACCATCATGTGGGTCTACACCCTACATAATGCATATGGCGCCTATCCTACTCACAAACCCAAGGTTTATTGTAAGATATCCTCGAACCATGGCCGTCCCGACAATCCTTTCCAGGATTGGGGGCGTGACAAGTCTCCCCCACTTGTAATGGATTCGTCCTCGAATCCGGTGATGATTATACCTTGTCCCAAGACAAAATATTCCAAACAAACTTATTCTAGTCTTGATCAGAGAATAGAACAAGCATGATTAAAACCACCGAATCACCACTTCGTTGATCAATTTTCCTTTGACCATCGTTGTACAAGTCTCCCCCACTTGATAAGGATTTAACCACAAAAATCCTATCAAGTGGTCCTTTCTGGTTTCGCTGATGGCACCCTTACTTGTCTACTTTGACCACAGTCGAGGGTCCATCAAGCACCCATTCAAGTGATACTTGAAAATCCATCCAAAGACATTCCTTGTGTCACTGGCCGAAATCTCCAGGTTGCGGTCCTAGTATTCAACAAGTCTATGTCTTTCCTTTGAATAGCCTCTTCTTCAGATTCTATTCTTTCTCTGATCATAGTCCAAGACTAGATCATAATCAGTCCCTAGGAACATGCTGCATACTCGAGCCTTAGTAGATTTGGCCAATCCCCACACCACTCGATGTACCAGTCAAGTCCTCACGAACTTGTTCTAATCTTTAGGCTGCTCGTCCTACAATGAGTCCTAACAGGTTATTATGGTTCTTTTGTCCTTCATGGACAATAAGGCTCATGACCTCAGCCACAACGTACTGGATCATCCCCTTAACCGGCCACAACCTTTTCAGGCTTGGCCATATTGCGATCTTAGTCCCTACAGACTAAAAACGCCTCAGACTTGACTTCTATCCTTCACTGGACTTTGTCATAATTCGATCCTGGTCCTTCCTTGGACTCGATCGTACTCTGGTCCTGGTCCACTCAGGGACTCGACCGTTTCACCCCGACCATAGGTCCATCTCCGAATAGGTCATGGGCTGATCCTCGTCCTTTTTTTTTGGACTTGATCATTCTCAACCTTAGGTCAAACTCCGACTTCGTTGTACTGCGACCATGGTCCTCTCTCGGACGTGGTCAACTTCGGCTCTGCCATCTCAGCCGGAGCCGACAGAAACTGACTCTAGGACAGTGGTGCTGTCCCTGGTTCCAGTTCAATCATAAATGGATCCGACCTACTAGAGGGGACACTCTGTAGCGAACGGAACACATCTGGGAACTCGGACACCAACGGGTCCTCAAACAGATCTTTTAGATCACCAGAATTTGCCGCGCTCCATAGTGGTAATTGTGGTCAAAAAAATACTTCACAATCCCGTCTAAGCATCCGATCCACACGGAATGCTGACACCACTACTTTCCTTAAAGCAGGACTCAAACAATGGATCTCGATACCAACGAGATCCCAGACAGATCAACAGAATTGCCGTACTCCGTAGTGGTAGTTGTGGTCAAAAATACTTCACAACCCTGTCTAAGCATCCAATTCACTTGGACTGCTGACACCCCTACTTTCCTTAGAGTCGGGCTCAGACTCAGACTTTGGTACTGGATCGGGTGACCTCCAGTCTCCAATTGCACACGAACTTTGTGGCAATCGAGAGTGGCCCGATACTTTCCCAACCAGATTCATGCCTAGGATCATCTCGTGATTCTGTAGGCGCGTGGATATTTTTCTTGATCAGATCTACAGGCAGATTTCTCCCCTGGATCCACACCGGGATATTTTTCATGAGCCTTAGTGATTGCATAATTTGCCCACCGGCTGCCCTCACTAGTCTCGAATAATCCCCAGAACTCAGACAGAAAAGACTCTTTCCGACCAGTCCCGGACTCACAAAACTCTGTGTAGCCTCTGTGTCGAAAAGTACGTGTGTTTCCACACCACAAATCCACTTGTGGAAACTATCTCAGTGCATGACCACACCACAAAGAACGTCCCATAACATCCCTCATGGCATTGCCAATAACTTCAATACTTCCAGTTCCAGTGGATACCTAGATGAGTACGATCTCGGTTTGACCACACACTTGGAAAACGTCCCATACCATTCTCCAAGGCTTCTTACTTTTGCGAATGCTCACACCATTCACAAGAGCAATTTTCATATACCTCAATCCCAATCATACTAAGGTAGTTAAGATCATGTTCTTCCATTGATTGGAACCAACATCATGAGTTTCCTCATTCTTTCCTTGGACAGATTCAGATTGGAATTTATTCATTCCATCCTACTAGATCTAAGGAAACCTACCTTGACTTATACCGAGTCCTAGCTGATCCATCTGATCACAAGTGCACTCGTGTACTGGTCATGTAGTGTCTCCTTTGAGTCAGATATAATATTGCATATGCTTTATTTATTATGAACGGCCATCAAGGGATAACACTTAACTTCAGTAGAATGCTGCACCTTTATTTCAACCTAAGCCACTCTCTGGTCCATGTTACTTCCCTTGTTTAGGTCATCCATAAACAAGTCTTGCATTGCTTCCATCCCTTCCAACCCGTCTATTTCTTATAAATACTAGATCGACCAACCTTTCTGTTTTTAGGTTCTTGGCTAAGCTGGTTCATCTTAGAATTCCCACATTTACAAGCATGATACCCTAGCTTACCTCAACTCTTTCTTGGCTCACCCCAACTAAGGTTTCATAGTCATCATAGTTTTGGAAATAACTTCGGTATGGAACACATCATCTTAGAGCGTTGTACTAAACAGGATCAAGCATGCTCTGATACCAACTTGTAAGACCCGATCCCAGCCGCCTAGTCCGCGGTCGATGCCTCACGTCGCTCGGTCCACTTCTTGGCCGAACCTCTTAATTTTCGCCCTTTATTTATAATATCGCCTAAAGGCGAGGGCTAACTTAGATCTTAGCTAAAGACTTCCCTAGTCATTAATAACCTAGATCCTTTCAACAGATACGCAGCGGATTATTCTGTAGTTAACCATTGGTCTAAAACCAATCTAACACTTGTCTGGTCGAATCACCTTAGCCTTGGTCAGTTTACTCAACTGCCAATTAGCTTAAAGGTCAATCCTAAACCCAAGCCATACAATTCTGAGGTTCCATTCCCCTAAACCCACCTTTGCCACATGTACAGAGCTTATTAGCTCATCGGTCCTCCATTGACTCGAATTGCTCTTGCTTGACAGCTGGACCACGATCACTCAATGATCTTACTTAAGGTCCTTATCTTGATTCCTGCATCAAACAACTCCCCTAGGTACTTAGTCATTCAACCAACCATCCCCACATACATAAGTAACCTTTGAGAAGTCTTTGAAAGGATAAGGGTTTGCGTCTGGCCTTTCTCGGCTCATGCACACTCAAACATCCCCTTGCCATATAGGCAATAGTACCCAATCCATATTCTGGACTGTCAAATCTCATTAGATCCTAAGTCAATCAACCATCCATCCTCACATGACTTGGAACTGATGAGTCATCATCTGGCCTGACCGGCTTTGGGACATAACCCAAACAACATATATGATTTGTTCATTCCAAACGATGCATTCCTTAATCAGATTAGTTCCGACACCTTGAACCATCATTCAGAGGTCAGGTCGTCCATATTCAACCATGATCAGATCTTACACGGCCTTCCTTGAACAATCACACTTAGGCTCAGTATCTATGGTCTACGACACATAGTACTAGCCATACACTTCGTCATGACTCTTAGCCAATCTCGAAGCTATCAACACCAAGGTTGATATCTAGAAGCATCACATCAATACTCTTACTCCAGCAACGTGACTATCCATACTAGTGCTCGGCCATCGAACCATCGTCATGAAACATGATCCGACCACCAGACTTGATAAGCCATCGTCTACTTAGCAGGTACTGATATAACCGGCCTTCCATTGCCATCATGTGGGTCTACGCCCTACATAATGCATATGGCGCCTATCCTACTCACCAACCCAAGGTTTATTGTAAGATATCCCACTTAGCCTTTGCGGCTAAAGCCATCCAACAATAGCCGGATCGTCCATAGTCTCGTCTAACCGTCTGGTTAAGATCTAGGTGCGATCGACCAGTTATAAGTCTGGCCCAAAGGCTCACGGACCTTCTTACCTGATCCGACCCAAAGCATGGATCCATACCAGAGAGTAAGGCCCAAGACCAAACCGGATTGCCTTGCAACCAATCAGACCTTGCGACACAACACTCCGGTTAAACTAACCGTCCGTCCGTTCGACTATGCAGCCGCAGACTGTCCACTTGGTTCGGCCTAAGCCTTGAACCAATGGCACCGTTTGGAACTCACACCCTTTGGGAACTAGTACCCTTTGGACACTCATGCCTCTTGGCAACTCATGACCCTTGGCATCTCGTACCCATTCAGATGCTCCAACCGTTCGACCTAACCGTCCGTATGGACTGTCTGGTCCGTGCGTGTGTCCGGCCTATGGCCAAAGGACCACGCCTTAACCTACACAAGTCATGAACCATTTTGACTGTTCAGGGAAGGGTTGCAACCGTTCAGAACAGAACAGAACAGAACCGCCCCTATCCAATCGGATCACCTGAGGCCGGTTCAGACCATGCGCGCGCCTAACTCGACGGTTATGGACCGCGACTTCATTACTCAACCAGAACCACGGTTATAACCAATCCCAACACATCAACAAGGCCACGCCAATGTACAGAAGGAGTAGAAGAAGAATTGGATGAATAGAATAAGAAGAATAGGACACAATCCAAACGCCCATGGCTAGACCGGTTCAGACTGTCCGATTGTCATAGCCGATGAGTCGGTGGTTACGCCACTGACCCTATCAGACTGAACCACGGCTTTCGAGTCCTTCTCCATACCTTTCTCTACGCCTTGGGTATTCATAACACACGGCCTCCTCTCTCCTAAACCGTTCTCCTTGCCAGAACCACCACGACTGGCCCTTTTCCGGCCGATCTCTTGGCCAGAACTCTCTCTCTCTCTCTCTACGTTTTTCCATGAGTATTTTACTCTGGAATTGGATAATGAAATCGACCAGAGAGCCCCCATGTTTATAGAAAACGAGGGGGTAAGTCTTGCCCCACGAACAGGCACGACTTGCTAGCGAATGGGCACCATCGGCCAAGGGTTGTCCCCTTTCGGCCACTTGCATCCCTTCGCTCTTTCTGATTGGGTTTGGGGTCGGTCATAAGCCCAACCCACGCCCCAAACCTCCTGGACTTAGCCCACGGCCTTGCCCAAAGACCCAACAGCCCATGGCCTCATGGCCGGACCTCACAGCCCGCCACTGACCCGGACCCGGACCATCGGCCTAAATCCCGAACAGTCCGTCTAGCTGAGGTGAGCTGACTCTCAGCTGCCTCAGCTGGGTGAGCTAGTAGTCCAGCTAGTGGAGCTGACTTCGAAGGGACTGAGCTGGAGTGAACTAAACCTAGCTTCATTGAGCTGGCCGAGCTACTCGTCCAGTTACCGTCTTACTCGTCCTAGCTGTCTCTTAGCTTGTATAAGGTTAAGTCTAAGTTTCCTTATGTCCTTAACCTTCTTTCTCGACCATGGAACGCTTGCCTTGATGTCCTAAGACTGGCTTGTACGTTTCCTCGAACCATGGCCGTCCCAACAATCCTTTCCAGGATTGGGGTTGTGACATGCCAGCACACACAGGACGTCCGGGGCTGTTTGTGGCTGTCTGTCAGCACACACATGACATCCGTGTGTGTCCGTGTGTGTGTCTGTCAGCACACACAGGACGTTCGTGGATTCGATCTCTAGTAATTTCTGAATTTATATGTTACATTCAATAGAATGCTTGGTCTGGAACCTAGAGTGGCTAGGGGATTCTGATGTGGGTCTCTTATCGGGACCCTCATGATTGGTGGTGTTGAAACCCACGTACTTTTCGACACAGGGGCTACACATAGTTTTGTAAGCCCGGAACTGGTCGGAAAGGGTCTGTTCTGCCTCTGTTCTGGGGATAATTCGAGACTAGTGAGGGCGGCCGGTGGGCAAATCAGGCACTCACTAGGGCTCATGACTAATATCCCGGTAATTATCCAGGAGAAAAATCTGCCTGTAGATCTGATTGTGTTGCGCCTACAGAATCACGATGTGATCCTAGGCATGGATTGGTTGGGAAAGTATCGGGCCACTCTCGACTGCCACAGAGGATGTGTACGGTTGGAGACTGGACCTCACCCGATCCAGTACCAAAGTCTGAATATGAGTCCGGCTCTGGATAGAGTAGTGGTGTCAGCAATCCGAGCAGAACGGATGCTTAGACAGGGTTGTGAAGCATATTTGACCACAATTACCACTATGGAGCACGGCAGGTCTGATGATCTGAAAGATCTATCTGAGGACCCGTTGGTGTCTGAGTTCCCAGATGTGTTCTGTTGGCTACAGGGTGTCCCCCCTGATAGGTCGGATACATTTACGATTGAACTAGAACCAGGGACAGCTCCGCTGTCCAAGAGTCCGTATCGAATGGCTCCGGCCGAGATGGCAGAGCTAAAGAAGCAATTAGAAGAATTGCTGGACAAGGGGTTCATACGTCCAAGTAGCTCTCCTTGGGGTGCACCAGTCCTCTTTGTGAAAAAGAAGGATGGTAGCATGCGTCTGTGCATAAGTACCCGTTGTCCAGAATAGACGAGTTGTTGGATCAACTCAAAGGAGCCAAGTGGTTTTCTAAGATTGATTTGGCCTCAGGGTATCATCAGATCCCTATAGAGCCAAATGATATTAGAAAGACAGCATTCCGAACCAGGTACGGCCACTACGAGTTTGTGGTTATGCCATTCGGTCTGACCAATTCGCCTACTGCATTCATGAAAATGATGAACAGTGTGTTCCGAGACTTCCTGGACGAATTAGTGATCATCTTCATTGATGATATCCTGATTTACTCCAAGGATGAGGAATCTCATCGGAAACACCTGAGAGCCGTGCTGGAACGATTACGGGAACACAAGCTCTATGCAAAACTCAGTAAATGCAGTTTTTGGCAGAAGAGCATTGGGTTTCTCGGCCACATTGTGTCCGGTGAGGGCGTCTTTGTGGTTCTAGAGAAGATCAGGGCAATCAAGGATTGGCCTCGACCATGCAGTGCCACGGAAGTCAGAAGCTTCCTAGGGCTGGCAGGTTATTATAGAAAGTTTGTGAAAGGATTCGCAAGCTTGGCTCAGCCTATGACACGGTTGACCGGGAAGGACGTTAAGTTCACATGGTCTGAGGAGTGTGGGAAATGTTTTTCCGCGCTTAAGGACATGCTGACTAGCGCACCCATTTTGGTTCTTCCAGAGGCCGACCAACCCTATGAGGTTTATACGGACGCGTCCATAACAGGACTAGGTTGCGTATTAACCCAGCATGGGAAGGTCATCGCCTATGCGTCAAGGCAGTTGAGAAAAAATGAGGGAAACTTTTCCCCACCCATGACCTTGAAATGGCTGCGGTAGTGTTCGCCTTAAAGATTTGGCGATCATACTTGTATGGTGCCATGGTTCAGATACTTACGGACCATAAGAGTCTTAAGTATATATTCACCCAGCCTGAGTTAAACTTAAGGCAGAAAAGGTGGATGGAGTTTGTAGCTGATTACGATCTGGATATCACCTATCATCCGGGAAAGGCTAATTTGGTCGCAGATGCCTTGAGCCGAAGAAGGGCCGACGTATCAGCCGAACGAGAAGCGGACGACCTGGACGGTACGTTTCGTGCCCTACGGTTGAACGCATGAACCAAAGAGTCTGAACCACTCGGATTAGAGGCGGTCAATCAGGCCGACCTGCTTACCCGAATTCGGTTGGCTCAAGGTCAGGACGAGAACCTGAACAAGGTTGCTCAGAATGATAGGACGGAGTACCAAACTGCAAAGGATGGTACCATCCTAGGAAACGGTCGGATCAGTGTTCCTAATGATAGAAGTCTAAGGAAGAGATTATGAGGGAGGCTCATAAGTCCAGATTCTCGGTTCATCCTGGTGCGACCAAGATGTACCAGAACCTTAAGAAGTTCTATCATTGGATCCGTATGAAGGCAGATGTCGCGGAGTGGGTGGCCAAGTGTTCCACTTGCCAACTCATCAAAGCAGAACATCAAGTGCCTAGTGGGTTATTGCAAAGCTTGCGTATTCCGGAATGGAAATGGGATCACATCACAATGGACTTTGTGACTGGGTTCCCTACCACGAGGAGTAAGAAAGATCCGGTTTGGGTTGTGGTTGATCGCCTGACCAAATCAGCACACTTCCTGGCTATCAAAAAGTCGGATGGGGTAGATCAGATTGTACGTAAGTACATTGATGAGATCGTCCGACTACATGGTGTGCCGGCAAGCATAGTTTCAGATAGGGATTCAAGGTTCACATCTGACTTCTGGAGGGCTTTCCAAAAGGCTTTAGGAACAAGAGTGAACATGAGTACAGCCTATCACCCACAGACGGATGGACAGTCTGAACGAACGATCCAGACATTGGAAGATATGTTGCGAGCATGTGTTCTAGACTGGGGTGATTCCTGGGAGAAACATCTACCTCTGGTAGAATTTGCTTACAACAATAGCTTCCATAGTAGTATTGGCATGTCGCCATACGAAGCTCTGTATTGGCGTCCATGCAGGACACCCTTATGCTGGACCCAAGTTGGGGAACACAGCATGATTGGTCCGGAGATTGTCGAAGAGACAACCGAAAAGATCAAGTTCTTGAGGGACAAGATGAGACAGGCACAAGACCGCCAAAAGAACTATGCAGATCGAAGAAGGAAAGATCTTGAGTTTCAAGTAGGTGACTTGGTGTATCTCAAAATGATTACCTTCAAAGGACTAGTCTGGATTTCCAGAAGACAGAAGTTAGATCCGAGATACTTGGGTGCGTTCAAGGTCATTGAAAGAGTTGGGATGGTGGCCTACAAGTTGGACTTGTCGGACAAGATGGACGCATTTCATAATGTGTTCCACGTCTCCCAACTTCTGAAATGTTTGACGGACCAAGAAATCGCTCTTCCTGCCATTCCAGACGATCTTGGTAAGAACCTAACCTTGGAAACGAGGCCAGTTCGAATCATAGATAGGATGGAAAAAGCAACAAGGAAGAAGACGGTCCAGATGGTCAAGGTCGTCTGGGACTGTAATTGTCAGGATATAATCACTTGGGAAACCGAAGCTAGAAAGAAAGCAGAGTACCCAGAGTGGTTGGATCAGTTTGTTTCCGAGGAAGCATTCGATTCGGATTCAAGGACGAATCCATCCCAAGGGGGGGAGACTTGTCACGCCCCCAATCCTGAATAGGATTGTTGGGACGGCCATGGTTCGAGGAAACGTGCAAGCCAGTCTTAGGACATCAAGGCAAGCATTCCATGGTCGAGAAAGAAGGTTAAGGACATAAGAAAACTTAGACTTAACCTTATACAAGCTAAGAGATAGCTAGGACGAGTAAGACTGTAACTGGACAAAGTGGACGAGTAGCTCGGCCAGCTCAATGAAGCTAGGTTCAGTTCACTCCAGCTCAGTCCCTACTAAGTCAGCTCCACTAGCTGGACTACTAGCTCACTCAGCTGAGACAGCTGAGAGTCAGCTCATCTCAGCTAGACTGACTGTCCGGGCTTTAGGCCGATTGTCCGGGTCCAGGTCAGTGGCGGGCTGTGAGGTCCGGCCATGAGGCCATGGGCTGTTGGGTCTTTGGACAAGGCCGTGGGCTACGTCCAGGAAGCTTGGGGCGTGGGTTGGGCAAAGGGATGCAAGTGGTCGAAAGGGGACAACCCTTGGCCGATGGTGCCCATTCGCTAGCAAGTCATGCCTGTTCGTGGGGCAAGACTTGCCCCCTCGTTTTCTATAAATATGGGGGCTCTCTGGTCGATTTCATTATCCAATTCCAGAGTAAAATACTCAAGAGAAAAACGTAGAGAGAAAGAAAGAGAGAAAGAGAGAGTTCCGGCCAAGAGAATGGCCGATTGTGGTGGTGTTGTTTTCCGGCGACTCTGATCGTTTGAGAACTAACTCCGGTAAAGAATGGGAGATCAAGACAAGGAGAAGAGCATGGAGAACCCAGACGTGGTTCACAAGGTATGTGATGGGCCGTGGCTCCATCAGACCGAACGGACGGTCCATGCGACCGCACCGTGGCTCTGCTCGGTTCCTAAGTCCCATCCGGCTCTGCTTATCTGTTTCAATTCGTTTCTCTTCCCTTCTCTCTGGTTAAACACGAAAGGTTGTGCTGGTTGAGTCCAAGGGACACGTCCCTAGGCTTTGGCCGAACATAACCAAACCGCTAGCCTAGACACGGGTCGGTTAGTCCGATTATCCGATCGCACCAAGACTGGGCGGTTAGGACCAACGGTTGGGAATGACCCAAAGGGCACCAGTTGTCAAGAGTCATGAGTGTCCAAGAGGCCCGAATGGCCAAAGGGTGCATGTTCCAAACGGTGTCTTTCGGGACAGGTTAGGACCGATCCTTATGGATCAGCCAATGGCTTGTCTAGTTAAGACAAGGTCACGGTTTGTCTAAGCCAAGGTAGAGTCGCAAGGTCTGACCGGTTGCTAAGCCTTCCGGATTAGGCTTGAGGCTTACTCGGCCGATTGGATCCAGGCCTAAGGCCGGATCAGGTAAGGGAGTCCGTTGAGCCATTGAGCCGGACTCCATTGGCCGGTCGCACCTAGATTCTATCCGGTTAGACGGATTGGTCTTTGGGGACGATCCGGATCTGTTTGTGTGTTCTGTATATCTATTCTGGACTATCTATCTGATTCTAAGTCAAGGGGTGGTTGGTTGAATGACTTAGGATACGGTAGGTAGGTTCACACGTTTTATGATTATGTTGACTGAGGTTTATCTAAGTTCTAGGAACCAAGCCAAGCATTGTGGAATCAATCCGTTCTATTCTCGGTTATGATTAATGCTTATCTGGTTGTGGTTTCAGGAACAAAGGATGGTTCTGGTCAAGCCAATGAGCCGTGAAGGCTCGGTCAGTGAGAGGCTGTGTAACGTGTGGTTAGATGATGCTAGGGATGAACTAGTGATTGTCTATGAGACTGTTAAGAAGTTGTGTATTGAATCTCATGTTTCTAAGTAATACAAAGTTTATACATTGTTATTCCGCTGTGCAATCTGTTCCTTTGTTTATGAACCTCATATTCGAATATGACTTAGTAAATAAAAGACTTAAAATGGAACAAACAAGCAAAGAAATTAATAAGTAAGCCTGCGGACTCCATAAGGTCAAGAGGCCAGGGTTCGGGTCTTACACGCTGGCCCTTCCAGTGGACTGTTCGGGTAATTATGGCCCACGTGGGCTGTATGTTCAGTACACACAAGACGTCTGTGGGTGTCCGTCAGCACACACAGGACGTCCGTGGGTGTCCGTCAGCACACACAGGACGTCTGTGGCTGTCCGTGTGTGTCCGTCAGCACACACAGGACGTCTGTGGCTGTCCATCAGTACACATATCAGCACGCTGGCCTTTCCCGTGGACTGTTCAAGTGATTTTGGCCGATGTGGGCGGTCTGTTCAGTACACACAGGACGTCCGTGGGTGTCCGTCAGCACACACAGGACGTCCATGGGTGTCCGTCAGCACACACAGGACGTTCGTGGCTGTCCGTGTGTGTCCGTGTGTGTCCGTCAGCACACACAAGATGTCCGTGGCTTTCCATCAGTACACATATCAGCACGTTGGTCCTTGGACTCAGCACGCTGACCCTTCTCTTGGACTGTTCAGGTGATTTTGGCCCTCATGGGCTGTCTTTTTAGTACACGCAGGACGTCCGTGGGTGTCCGCCAGCACACACAGGACGTCTGTGGCGGTCTGTGTGTGTCCGTGTGTGTCCGTCAGCACACAGAGGACGTCTGTGGCTGTCCATCAGTACACATATCAGCACGTTGGTCCTTGGACTCAGCACGCTGGCCCTTCCCGTGGACTATTTGGGTGATTTTGGCCCACGTGGGCTGTCTGTTCAGTACACATAGGACATCCGTGGGTGTCTGCCAGCACACACAGGACATCCGTGGCTGTCCGTCAGCACACACAGGATGTCCGTGACTGTCCGTGTGTGTCCGTGTGTGTCCGTCAGCACACACAGGACGTCCGTGGGTGTCCGTCAGTACACATATCAGCCCATTGGTCCTTGGACTCAGCATGCTGACCCTTCCCTTGGACTGTTCGGGTGATTTTGGCCCACGTGGGCCATTTGTTCAGTACACACAGGACGTCTGTGGGTGTCCGTCAGCACACACCGGACGTCCGTGTGTGTTCGTCAGCACACACAGGACATCCGGGGCTGTCTGTGTGTGTCCGTCAGCACACACAGGACATTCGTGGCTGTCCATTAGTACACATATCAGCACGTTGGTCCTTGGACTCAGCACGTTGACCCTTCCCGTGGACTGTTTGGGTGATTTTGGCCCACGTGGGCTGTCTGGTCAGTACACACAGGACGGCCGTGGGTGTCCGCCAGCACACACAGGACATCCGTGGCTGTCCGTGTGTGTCCGTGTGTGTTCGTCTGTGTCCGTCAGCAAACACAGGACGTCCGTGGCTGTCCATCAGTACACATATCAGCACATTGGTCCTTGGACTCAGCATGCTGGCCCTTCCCGTGGACTGTTTGGGTGATTTTGGCCCACGTGGGCTGTCTGTTCAGTACACACAGGACATCTGTGGGAGTCCGCCAGCACACACAGCACGTCTGTGCCTGTCCGTGGCTGTCCGTCAGCACACACAGGACGTCCGTGGCTGTCCGTGTGTGTCTGTGGGTGTCCGCCAGCACGCACAGGACGTTCGTAGCTGTCTGTGGCTGTCCGTCAGCACACACAGGACGTCCGTGTGTGTCCGTCAGCACACAGAGGACGTCTGTGTGTGTCCATGTGTGCCATTCCGCAAACACAGGACGTCCGTGGGTGTCCGTCAGTACACATATCAGCGCGCTGGTCCTTGGACTCAACACGCTGACCTTTCCCGTGGACTGTTCGGGTGATTTTGGCCCACGTGGGCTGTCTTTTCAGTACACACAGGACATCTGTGGGTGTCCCTCAGCACACACAGGACGTCCGTGTGTGTCCGTCAGCACACACAGGACGTCCGTGTGTGTCCGTCAGCACACACAGGACGTCTGGGGCTGTCCGTGTGTGTCTGTGTGTGTTCGTCAGCACAAATAGGACGTCCGGGGCTGTCCGTGTGTGTCTGTGTGTGTCCGTCAGCACACACAGGACGTTCGTGGCTGTCCATCAGTATACATATCAGCATGTTGACCCTTTCCGTGGCTGTCTGTGTGTGTCCGTGTGTGTCCGTCTGTGTCCGTCAGCACACAAAGGATGTCCGTGGCTGTCCATCAGTACACATATCCGGTTAGACGGATTGGTCTTTGGGGACGATCCGGATCTGTTTGTGTGTTCTGTATATCTACTCTGGACTATCTATCTGATTCTAAGTCAAGGGGTGGTTGGTTGAATGACTTAGGATACGGTAGGTAGGTTCACACGTTTTATGATTATGTTGACTGAGGTTTATCTAAGTTCTAGGAACCATGTCACGCCCCCAATCCTGAATAGGATTGTTGGGACGGCCATGGTTCGAGGAAACGTACAAGCCAGTCTTGAGACATCAAGGCAAGCGTTCCATGGTCGAGAAAGAAGGTTAAGGATATAAGGAAACTTAGACTTAACCTTATACGAGCTAAGTGTTAGCTAGGACGAGTAAGACGGTAGCTAGGACGAAGTGGACGAGTAGCTTGGCCAGCTCAAGGAAGCTAGGTTCACTTTACTCCAGCTCAGTCCCTACTAAGTCAGCTCCACTAGCTGGACAACTAGCTCACTCAGCTGAGGCAGCTGAGTGTCAGCTCATCTCAGCTAGACGGACTGTCCGGGCTTTAGGCCGATGGTCCGGGTCTGGGTCAGTGGCGGGCTGGGAGGTCCGGCCATGAGGCCATGGGCTGTTGGGTCCTTGGGCAAGGCTGTGGGCTGTGCCCAGAAGGCCTGGGCGTGGGTTGGGCTTGTGGCCGACCCCAAACCCAATCAGAAAGGGCGAAGGGATGCAAGTGGCCGAAAGGGGGCAACTCTTGGCCGATGGTGCCCATTCGCTAGCAAGTCGTGCCTGTTCGTGGGGCAAGACTTACCCCCTCGTTTTCTATAAATATGGGGGCTCTCTGGTCGATTTCATTATCCAATTCCAGAGTAAAATACTCAGAGAAAAACGTAGAGAGAAAGAAAGAGAGAAAGAGAGAGTTCCGGCCAAGAGAAAGGCCGATTGTGGTGGTGTTGTGTTCCGGCGACTCTGATCGTTTGAGAACTAACCCCGGTCAAGAATGGGAGATCAAGACAAGGAGAAGAGCATGGAGAACCCAGACGTGGTTCACAAGGTATGTGATGGGCCGTGGCTCCATCAGACCGAACGGACGGTCCATGCGACCGCACCGCGGCTCTGGTCGGTTCCTAAGTCCCATCCGGCTCTCCTTATCTATTTCAATTCGTTTCTCTTCTCTTCTCTCTGGTTAAACACGAAGGGTTGTGTTGGTTGAGTCCAAGGGACACGTCCCTAGGCTTTGGCCGAACATAACTAGACCGCTAACCTTGACACGGGTCGGTTAGACGGATGATCCGATCGCACCAAGACTGGGCGGTTAGGACGAACGGTTGGGAATGACCCAAAGGGCACGAGTTGTCAAGAGTCATGAGTGTTCAAAGGTTGCGAGTTGCCAAAGGGTGTCAGGGACCAAAAGGTACGAGTTACCAAAGGTTGCGAACATCAAAAGGTACGAGGACCAAGAGGCACGATTGGCCAAAGGGTGCATGTTCCAAACGGTGTCTTTCGGGACAGGTTAGGACCGATCCTTATGGATCAGCCTATGGCTTGTCTAGTTAAGACAAGGTCACGGTTTGTCTAAGCCAAGGTAGAGTCGCAAGGTCTGACCGGTTGCTAAGCCTTCCGGATTAGGCTTGAGGCTTACTAGGCCGATTGGATCCAGGCCTAAGGCCGGATCAGGTAAGGGAGTCCGTTGGGCCATTGAGCCGGACTCCATTGGCCGGTCGCACCTAGATTCTATCCGGATAGACGGATTGGTCTTTGGGGACGATCCGGATCTGTTCGTGTGTTCTGTTATCTATTCTGGACTATCTATCTGATTCTAAGTCAAGGGGTGGTTGGTTGTATGACTTAGGATACGGTAGGTAGGTTCATACGTTTTTGTGATTATGTTGACTGAGGTTTATCTAAGTTCTAGGAACCAAGCCAAGCATGGTAGAATCAATCCGTTCTATTCTCGGTTATGATTAATGCTTATCTGGTTGTGGTTTCAGGAACTAAGGATGGTTCTGGTCAAGCCAAGGAGCCGTGAAGGCTCGGTCAGTGAGAGGCTGTGTAACGTGTGGTTAGATGATGCTAGGGATGAACTAGTGATTGTCTATGAGACTGTTAAGAAGTTGTGTATTGAATCTCATGTTTCTAAGTAATACAAAGTTTATACATTGTTATTCCGCTGTGCAATCTGTTCCTTTGTTTATGAACCTCATATTCGAATATGACTTAGTAACTAATAGACATCAAAATGGATCAAACAAGCAAAGAAATTAATAAGTAAGTCTGCGGACTCCATCAGGTCGAGAGGCCAGGGTTCGGGTCTTACAAGTTGGTATCAGAGCATGCTTGATTCTAGGATAGTTGGGTTAGGCAGTCCACACACACACACGCAGCCAGCTGATTAGGTCTCACGGTGAGGTTTGATTGCTTAGTCTAGGGATTGTTTTGTTTTGTTTATGTTAGTGTGTTTCGTACTAACATTGTCTGAATCCTTAGGCTGGAAAAAGCAGATCGGGAAAGTCCCGAAAGAGTAAGAAAACAGCCGGTCAGTCTAGTCAAGCGGCCATGGACGGGACCAATCTATCCGGATTGCAAACCGATCCGGCCGCAGCTGACACTAGAGACGTGTTGCCAACTGATCAGGCTAATCTTACGGGGACGCAACAGGATGGTCAGGAACATCGGGAGAGTGACGAGGAAGTGGAATCCTCGAACGCTAACCGCGATGGTGACCAGCATGAGAGAATGGCCGATGGAACGGCTAATGTGCCCGCAACACTGTCCAAAGAGGACTTGTTAGAGGCCATGAAGGTAATGGGGACTCAGGTTGCGGCCATGGCGCAACTGTTCACGCCACTAGTGAACTCCTCGGTTGGCCAGGCTACGCCTGTGGCTACGACCACCCCCAACACCAATGGTCCAGTTGTGGAAACGGTCGAGGTGATCGAGATCGATCCACCGGAAAAGTCTGGAAAGAAGGTGGACTATCTGAGTCTGCTTCAACATTTATCCCGGTTGGGTACGAAGCATTTCTCCGGTAGCACCGACCCTATTGTGGCAGACGAGTGGAGGAGTAGGTTGGTCCGAAACTTTCAATCAACTCGCTGTCCAGTGGATTACAGACGCGACATTGCGGTTCACTTCCTGGAAGGGGACGCGCATAACTGGTGGCTTGCGGTGGACAAGCGCACCAATGGGAGTCTGGAAAGTTTTGCGGATTTTGAAGTTGAATTCAACCGCAAATACTTCCCTGCTGAGGCTTGGGATCGTCTGGAAGCTCAGTTTCTAGATTTGGCCCAAGGCCGCAGGACCGTACGGGAGTACGAAGAAGAATTCAACCGGCTCAGACGGTTTGTTGGAAGAGAGCTGGAGGACGAGGCAGTCCAGGTCCGTAGGTTCATCCGAGGCCTAAGGCCCGAACTGAAGACCCATTGCTCGATCCGCACTTTCAACACCGTCGGGGAACTGGTGGAACGGGTGGCTTTGCTAGAGTCTAACTTGGCTGAAGAAGCTAAGCTTAAGGCTAAGTCACAGTCTGGCCCGTCGGGCAAAACAAATGATAAAAAGAGAAAGTGGGACCAGGTGGACGGAGGTAAGACCTCTGGTGGCCGACCTACATGTCCCAAGTGTGGAAAGAATCATCCCGGTGAGTGCTGGAAGGCCATGGGGGCTTGTGTGCGATGTGGCAGCATGGATCACACGATCCAAAACTGCACTCGACCAAACCGATTCTCAGACCAGTCCAGTGGCAGCGGCTCCGTGACTTGCTTCCTATGTGGCAAGACTGGACACTACAAGTCAGATTGTCCTAAGCTACAAGGAGGACAAGGGAAGGGCCGTGGAGACACAGGCAAGTCGACCCAGAGTAGGCCGACCACAACACCAAGGGTGTATGAGCTATCCCGGGACGACGGCGCTTCTGGATCGTTTGATTCGATCTCTGGTAATTCCTAAATTTTTCTTTTTACATTCAAGTAGAAAATGCTTGGTATGGAACCTAGAATGTCTAGGGGATTCTGATGAGGGTCTCTGTTAGGAACCCTCATGATTGGTGGTGTGGAAACCCACGTACTTTTCGACACAGGGGCTACACATAGTTTTGTGAGTCCGGGACTGGTCGGAAAGGGTCTGTTCTGTCTGGACGCTGGAGATAATTTTGGGATAGTGAGGGCGGCCGGAGGGCAAGCCATGAACTCACTAGGTCTCATGTCAAATATCCCAGTGTCAATACAGGGAAAGGTATTCCCTGTGGATTTAGTCTGTGTCCACCTAAAGAATCACGAAGTGATCCTAGGTATGGACTGGTTGGGAAAGTATCGGGCCACTCTCGATTGCCATAAAGGTCGTGTGCAATTGGAGACTGGGCTTCGACCGATCCAGTACCAATGTCTGTGTCCGGCTCAAGAGAAAGTAGTGGTTTCAGCAGTTCGAGCGATTCGGATGTTGGAACAGGGTTGTCAGTCCTTTTTGGCTACAATTACAACTACAGAGCCGGGCAGTTCTGTCTGTCTGAAAGACCTTTCAGAGGATTCGTTGGTGTCGAAATTCCCAGATGTGTTCCAGGTACCTCAGGGTGTCCCCCCTGATAGGTCGGATCCATTTACGATTGAACTAGAGCCAGGGACAGCTCCGCTGTCCAAGAGTCCGTACCGGATGGCTCCGGCCGAGATGGCCGAGCTAAAGAAGCAATTGGAAGAATTGCTTGACAAGGGGTTCATACGGCCAAGTAGCTCCCCTTGGGGTGCACCAGTCCTCTTCGTGAGAAAGAAGGATGGTAGCATGCGTCTGTGCATCGACTATCGAGGGTTGAACAGGGTCACTGTGAAGAACAAGTACCCGTTGCCCAGGATAGACGAACTGTTGGATCAACTCAAAGGAGCCAAGTGGTTTTCCAAGATTGATTTGGCTTCAGGGTATCATCAGATCCCTATAGAGCCAAATGATATTAGGAAGACGGCATTTAGGACCAGGTACGGTCATTACGAGTTCGTAGTGATGCCGTTCGGTCTGACCAATGCACCTGCCGCTTTCATGAAAATGATGAACAGCGTGTTCCGAGATTTCTTGGATGAATTCGTGATCATCTTCATTGATGATATCCTAATTTATTCCAAGGATGAGGAATCTCATAAGAAACACTTGAGAGCCGTGCTGGAACGATTACGAGAACACAAACTCTATGCTAAACTCAGTAAATGTAGCTTTTGGCAGAAGAGTATTGGGTTCCTCGGCCATATTGTTTCCGATCAGGGCATCTCGGTGGATCCAGAGAAGATCAGGGCAATCAAGGATTGGCCCCGACCACGCAGTGCTACGGAAGTCAGAAGCTTCTTAGGGCTGGCAGGTTACTATAGGAAGTTTGTGAAAGGATTCGCAAGCTTGGCTCAGCCTATGACGCGGTTGACTGGGAAGGACGTTAAGTTCACATGGGCTGAAGAGTGTGAGGAATGTTTCTCCGCACTTAAGAACATGCTGACTAGCGCACCCGTCCTAGTGCTTCCGGAGGCCGACCAACCATATGTGGTCTATACGGACGCGTCCATCACTGGACTAGGTTGCGTATTGACCCAGCATGGGAAAGTCATTGCCTATGCGTCCAGGCAATTGAGGAAACATGAGGGAAACTACCCCACCCATGATCTCGAAATGGCTGCGGTAGTATTCGCCTTAAAGATTTGGCGATCATACTTGTATGGCGCCAAAGTTCAGATACTTACGGACCATAAGAGTCTTAAGTATATATTCACCCAGCCTGAGTTAAACTTAAGGCAGAGGAGGTGGATGGAATTCGTAGCTGACTACGATTTGGACATCACCTACTATCCGGGAAAGGCTAATCTGGTAGCAGACGCTTTGAGCCGGAAGAGGGCTGATGTATCGGCCGAACGGGAGGCGGACGACCTGGACGGTATGGTCCGTGCTCTGCGGCTGAATGTGCTGACTACGACAACCGAAGCTTTGGGGTTGGAGGCGGTTAACCAAGCCGACCTGCTTACTCGAATCCGGTTGGCTCAAGGTCAGGACGAGAACCTGAATAAGGTTGCTCAGAATGATAGGACGGAGTACCAGATCACAATAGATGGTACCATCCTAGTAAACGGTCGGATCAGTGTTCCTAATGATAGGAGTCTAAAGGAAGAGATTATGAGGGAAGCTCATAAGTCCAGATTCTCGGTTCATCCTGGGGCGACCAAGATGTACCAGAACCTTAAGAAATTCTATCATTGGATCCGTATGAAGGCAGATGTAGCGGAATGGGTGGCCAAGTGTTCCACTTGCCAACTCATCAAAGCAGAACATCAGGTGCCTAGTGGGTTATTACAAAGCTTGCCTATTCCGGAATGGAAATGGGATCACATCACAATGGACTTTGTGACCGGGTTCCCTACCACGAGGAATAAGAAGGATGCGGTTTGGGTTGTGGTTGATCGACTAACCAAATCAGCACACTTCCTGGCCATCAAGAAGTCGGATGGGGTAGATCAGATTGTACGTAAGTATATTGATGAGATCGTCCGTCTACATGGTGTGCCGGCAAGCATAGTCTCGGATAGGGATTCAAGGTTCACATCTTACTTCTGGAAGGCTTTCCAAAAGGCCTTAGGAACAAGGGTGAACATGAGTACAGCCTATCACCCACAGACGGATGGACAGTCTGAACGTACGATCCAGACATTGGAAGATATGTTGCGAGCATGTGTTCTAGACTGGGGTGATTCCTGGGAGAAACATCTACCTCTGGTAGAATTTGCTTACAACAATAGTTTCCATAGTAGTATTGGCATGTCGCCATACGAAGCTCTGTATGGGCGTCCATGCAGGACACCCCTATGCTGGACCCAAGTTGGGGAACGCAGCATGATTGGTCCGGAGATTGTCGAAGAGACAACCGAAAAGATCAAGTTCTTGAGGGACAAGATGAGACAGGCACAAGATCGCCAAAAGAACTATGCAGATCGAAGAAGGAAAGATCTCGAGTTTCAAGTAGGTGACTTGGTGTATCTCAAAATGATTACCTTCAAAGGACGAGTCCGAATTTCCGGGAGACGGAAGTTAGACCCGAGATACTTGGGGCCGTTCAAGGTCATTGAAAGAGTTGGGATGGTGGCCTACAAGTTGGACTTGCCGGCCAAGATGGACGCATTTCATAATGTGTTCCACGTCTCCCAACTTCGGAAATGTTTGACGGACCAAGACATCGCTCTTCCTGCCATTCCAGACGATCTTGGTAAGAACCTAACCTTGGAAACGAGGCCAGTTCGAATCATAGATAGGATGGAAAAAGCAACAAGGAAGAAGACGGTCCAGATGGTCAAGGTCGTCTGGGACTGTAATGGTCAGGATATAATCACTTGGGAGACCGAAGCTAGAATGAAAGCAGAGTACCCAGAGTGGTTGGACCAGTTTGTTTCCGAGGAAGCATTCGATTCGGATTCGAGGACGAATCCATCCCAAGGGGGGGAGACTTGTCACGCCCCCAATCCTGAATAGGATTGTTGGGACGGCCATGGTTCGAGGAAACGTACAAGCCAGTCTTGAGACATCAAGGCAAGCGTTCCATGGTCGAGAAAGAAGGTTAAGGATATAAGGAAACTTAGACTTAACCTTATACGAGCTAAGTGTTAGCTAGGACGAGTAAGACGGTAGCTAGGACGAAGTGGACGAGTAGCTTGGCCAGCTCAAGGAAGCTAGGTTCAGTTTACTCCAGCTCAGTCCCTACTAAGTCAGCTCCACTAGCTGGACAACTAGCTCACTCAGCTGAGGCAGCTGAGTGTCAGCTCATCTCAGCTAGACGGACTGTCCGGGCTTTAGGCCGATGGTCCGGGTCTGGGTCAGTGGCGGGCTGGGAGGTCCGGCCATGAGGCCATGGGCTGTTGGGTCCTTGGGCAAGGCTGTGGGCTGTGTCCAGAAGGCCTAGGGCGTGGGTTGGGCTTGTGGCCGACCCCAAACCCAATCAGAAAGGGCGAAGGGATGCAAGTGGCCGAAAGGGGGCAACTCTTGGCCGATGGTGCCCATTCGCTAGCAAGTCGTGCCTGTTCGTGGGGCAAGACTTACCCCCTCGTTTTCTATAAATATGGGGGCTCTCTGGTCGATTTCATTATCCAATTCCAGAGTAAAATACTCAGAGAAAAACGTAGAGAGAAAGAAAGAGAGAAAGAGAGAGTTCCGGCCAAGAGAAAGGCCGATTGTGGTGGTGTTGTGTTCCGGCGACTCTGATCGTTTGAGAACTAACCCCGGTCAAGAATGGGAGATCAAGACAAGGAGAAGAGCATGGAGAACCCAGACGTGGTTCACAAGGTATGTGATGGGCCGTGGCTCCATCAGACCGAACGGACGGTCCATGCGACCGCACCGCGGCTCTGGTCGGTTCCTAAGTCCCATCCGGCTCTCCTTATCTATTTCAATTCGTTTCTCTTCTCTTCTCTCTGGTTAAACACGAAGGGTTGTGTTGGTTGAGTCCAAGGGACACGTCCCTAGGCTTTGGCCGAACATAACTAGACCGCTAACCTTGACACGGGTCGGTTAGACGGATGATCCGATCGCACCAAGACTGGGCGGTTAGGACGAACGGTTGGGAATGACCCAAAGGGCACGAGTTGTCAAGAGTCATGAGTGTTCAAAGGTTGCGAGTTGCCAAAGGGTGTCAGGGACCAAAAGGTACGAGTTACCAAAGGTTGCGAACATCAAAAGGTACGAGGACCAAGAGGCACGATTGGCCAAAGGGTGCATGTTCCAAACGGTGTCTTTCGGGACAGGTTAGGACCGATCCTTATGGATCAGCCTATGGCTTGTCTAGTTAAGACAAGGTCACGGTTTGTCTAAGCCAAGGTAGAGTCGCAAGGTCTGACCGGTTGCTAAGCCTTCCGGATTAGGCTTGAGGCTTACTAGGCCGATTGGATCCAGGCCTAAGGCCGGATCAGGTAAGGGAGTCCGTTGGGCCATTGAGCCGGACTCCATTGGCCGGTCGCACCTAGATTCTATCCGGATAGACGGATTGGTTTTTGGGGACGATCCGGATCTGTTCGTGTGTTCTGTTATCTATTCTGGACTATCTATCTGATTCTAAGTCAAGGGGTGGTTGGTTGTATGACTTAGGATACGGTAGGTAGGTTCATACGTTTTTGTGATTATGTTGACTGAGGTTTATCTAAGTTCTAGGAACCAAGCCAAGCATGGTAGAATCAATCCGTTCTATTCTCGGTTATGATTAATGCTTATCTGGTTGTGGTTTCAGGAACTAAGGATGGTTCTGGTCAAGCCAAGGAGCCGTGAAGGCTCGGTCAGTGAGAGGCTGTGTAACGTGTGGTTAGATGATGCTAGAGATGAACTAGTGATTGTCTATGAGACTGTTAAGAAGTTGTGTATTGAATCTCATGTTTCTAAGTAATACAAAGTTTATACATTGTTATTCCGCTGTGCAATCTGTTCCTTGGTTTATGAACCTCATATTCGAATATGACTTAGTAACTAATAGACATCAAAATGGATCAAACGAGCAAAGAAATTAATAAGTAAGCCTGCGGACTCCATCAGGTCGAGAGGCCAGGGTTCGGGTCTTACAAACCAAGCCAAGCATTGTGGAATCAATCCGTTCTATTCTCGGTTATGATTAATGCTTATCTGGTTGTGGTTTCAGGAACTAAGGATGGTTCTGGTCAAGCCAAGGAGCCGTGAAGGCTCGGTCAGTGAGAGGCTGTGTAACGTGTCGTTAGATGATGCTAGGGATGAACTAGTGATTGTCTATGAGACTGTTAAGAAGTTGTGTATTGAATCTCATGTTTCTAAGTAATACAAAGTTTATACATTGTTATTCCGCTGTGCAATCTGTTCCTTTGTTTATGAACCTCATATTCGAATATGACTTAGTAAATAAAAGACTTAAAATCGATCAAACAAGCAAAGAAATTAATAAGTAAGCCTGCGGACTCCATAAGGCGAGAGGCCAGGGTTCGGGTCTTACACGCTGGACCTTCCAGTGGAATATTCGGGTGATTTTGGCCCACGTGGGCTGTCTGTTCAGTACAACAAGACGTTTGTGGGTGTCCGTCAGCACACACAGGACGTCCGTGGGTGTTCGTCCGCACACACAGGACGTCTGTGGCTGTCCGTGTGTGTCCGTGTGTGTCCGTCAGCACACATAGGACGTCCGTGGCTGTCCATCAGTACACATATCAGCACGCTGGCCCTTCCCGTGGACTGTACGGGTGATTTTGGCCGACGTGGGCGGTCTGTTCAGTACACACAGGACGGCCGTGGGTGTCCGTCAGCACACACAGGACGTCCATGGGTGTCCGTCAGCACACACAGGACGTTTGTGGCTGTCCGTGTGTGTCCATGTGTGTCCGTCAGCACACACAGGATGTCTGTGGCTTTCCATCAGTACACATATCAGCACGTTGGTCCTTGGACTCAGCACGCTGACCCTTCTCGTGGACTCTTCGGGTGATTTTGGCCCTCATGGGCTGTCTTTTTAGTACACGCAGGACGTCCGTGGGTGTCCGCCAGCACACACACACACAGGACGTCTGTGGCTGTCTGTGTGTGTTCGTGTGTGTCCGTCAGCACACAAAGGACGTCTGTGGCTGTCCATCAGTACACATATCAGCACGTTGGTCCTTGGACTCAGCACGCTGGCCCTTCCCGTGGACTATTTGGGTGATTTTGGCCCACGTGGGCTGTCTGTTCAATACACACAGGACATCCATGGGTGTTTGCCAGCACACACAGGACGTCCGTGGCTGTCCGTCAGCACACACAGGATGTCCGTGACTGTCCGTGTGTGTCCGTGTGTGTCCGTGTGTGTCTGTCAGCACACACAGGACGTCCGTGGGTGTCCGTTAGTACACATATCAGCACATTGGTCCTTGGACTCAGCATGCTGACCCTTCCTGTGGACTGTTCGGGTGATTTTGGCCCAGGTGGGCCGTCTGTTCAGTACACACAGGACGTCTGTGGGTGTCCGTCAGCACACACAGGACGTCCGTGTGTGTTCGTCAGCACACACAGGACGTCCGGGGCTGTCCCTGTGTGTCTGTGTGTGTCCGTCAGCACACACATGACATTCGTGGCTGTCCATCAGTACACATATCAGCACGTTGGTCCTTGGACTCAGCACGTTGACCCTTCCCGTGGACTGTTTGGGTGATTTTGGCCCACGTGGGCTGTCTGGTCAGTACACACAGGACGGCCATGGGTGTCCGCCAGCACACACAGGACATCCGTGGCTGTCCGTGTGTGTCCGTGTGTGTTCGTCTGTGGCTGTCCGTCAGCACACACAGGACGTCCGTGTGTGTCCGTCAGCACACACAGGACGTCTGTGTGTGTCCATGTGTGCCATTGCGCAAACACATGACATCTGTGGCTATCCATCAGTACACATATCAGCACGCTGGTCCTTGGACTCAGCACGCTGTCCCTTCCTATGGACTGTTTGGGTGATTTTTTCCCACGTGGGCTGTCTGTTCAGTACACACATGACGTCTGTGGGTGTCCGTCAGCACACACATGACGTCCGTGTATGTCCGTCAGCACACACAGGACATATGGGGTTGTCCGTGTTTGTCCGTGTGTGTGCATCAGCACACACATAACGTACGTGGCTGTCCATCAGTACGCATATCAACACGTTGGTCCTTGGACTCAGCACGCTGACCCTTCCTGCGGACTATTCGGGTGATTTTGGCCCTCGTGGGCTGTGTGTTCAGTACACACAGGACGTCCGTGGGTGTCTACCAGCACACACCGTACTTCCGTGGCTGTCTGTGTGGGTCCGTGTGTGTCCGTCTGTGTCCGTCAGCACACAAAGGACGTCAGTGGCTCTCCATCACTACACATATCAGCACGTTGGTCCTTGGAGTGAGCACGCTGGCCCTTCTCGTGGACTGTTTGGGTGATTTTGGCCCACGTGGGCTGTCTGTTCAGTACACAGGACGTCTGTGGGTGTCCGCCAGCACACACAGGACGTCCGTGGGTGTCCGTCAGTACACATATCAGCACGTTGGTCCTTGGACTCAGCATGCTGACCCTTCCCGTGGACTGTTCGGGTGATTTTGGCCCACGTGGGCTGTCTTTTCAGTACACACGGGACGTCTGTGGGTGTCCGTCAGCACACACAGGACGTCCGTGTGTGTCCGTCAGCACACACAGGACGTCCGTGTGTGTCCGTCTGCACACACAGGACGTCTGGGGCTGTCCGTGTGTGTCTGTGTGTGTTCGTCAGCACAAATAGGACGTCCGGGGCTGTCCATGTGTGTCTGTGTGTGTCCGTCAGCACACACAGGACGTTCGTGGCTGTCCATCAGTACACATATCAGCACGTTGGTCCTTGGACTCAGCACGTTGACCCTTCCTGTGGACAGTTTGGGTGATTTTGGCCCACGTGGGCTGTCTGGTCAGTACACACAAGACGGCCGTGGGTGTCCGCCTGCACACACAGGACATCCATGGCTGTCCGTGTGTGTCCGTGTGTGTTCGTCTGTGTCCGTCAGCAAACACAGGACGTCCGTGGCTGTCCATCAGTGCACATATCAGCACGTTGGTCCTTGGACTCAGCATGCTGGCCCTTCCCGTGGACTGTTTGGGTGATTTGGCCCACGTGGGCTGTCTGTTTAGTACACACATGACGTCCGTGGGAGTCCGCCAGCAAACACAGCACGTCTGTGTCTGTCTGTGGCTGTCTGTCAGGACGTCTGTGGCTGTCCGTGTGTGTCTGTGGGTGTCCGCCAGCACGCACAGGACGTTCGTAGCTGTCTATGGCTGTCCGTCAGCACACACAGGACGTCCGTGTGTGTTCGTCAGCACACACAAGATGTCTGTGTGTGTCCATGTGTGCCGTTCCGCACATACAGGACATCCGTGGCTGTCCATCAGTACACATATCAGCACGCTGGTCCTTGGACTCAGCACGCTGTCCCTTCCTGAGGAATGTTTGGGTAATTTTGGCCCACGTGGGCTGTCTGTTTGGTACACACAGGACGTCTGTGGCTGTCTGTGTGTGTCCGTGTGTGTCCATCAGCACACACAGGACGTACGTGGCTGTCCATCAGTACACATATCAACACGTTGGTCCTTGGACTCAGCACGCTGACCCTTCCCGCGGACTGTTCGGGTGATTGTGGCCCTCGTGGGCTGTGTGTTCATTACACACAGGACGTCCGTGGGTGTCTACCAGCACACACAGTACTTCTGTGGCTGTCTGTGTGCATCCGTGTGTGTCCGTCTGTGCCCATCCGCACACACAGGACGTCTGTGGCTGTCCATCAGTACACATATCAGCACGCTGGTCCTTGGACTCAGCACGCTGGCCCTTCCTGTGGACTGTTTGGGTGATTTTGGCCCACGTGGGCTGTCTGTTCAGTACACACATGACGTCAGTGGGTGTCCGCCAGCACACACAGGACGTCCGTGTGTGTCCGTCAGCACACATAGGACATCCAGGGCTGTCCGTCAGAACACACAGGACGTCCGTGTGTGTCCGTCAGCACACACAGGACGTCTGTGTGTGTCCATGTGTGCCATTCCGCAAACACATGACATCTGTGGCTATCCATCAGTACACATATCAGCACGCTGGTCCTTGGACTCAGCACGCTGTCCCTTCCTATGGACTGTTTGGGTGATTTTTTCCCACGTGGGCTGTCTGTTCAGTACACACATGACGTCTGTGGGTGTCCGTCAGCACACCCATGACGTCTGTGGGTGTCCGTCAGCACACACATGACGTCCGTGTATGTCCGTCAGCACACACAGGACATATGGGGTTGTCCGTGTTTGTCCGTGTGTGTCCATCAGCACACACATAACGTACGTGGCTGTCCATCAGTACGCATATCAACACGTTGGTCCTTGGACTCAGCACGCTGACCCTTCCTGCGGACTGTTCGGGTGATTTTGGCCCTCGTGGGCTGTGTGTTCAGTACACACAGGACGTCCGTGGGTGTCTACCAGCACACACCGTACTTCCGTGGCTGTCTGTGTGCGTCCGTGTGTGTCCGTCTGTGTCCGTCAGCACACAAAGGACGTCAGTGGCTCTCCATCACTACACATATCAGCACGTTTGTCCTTGGAGTGAGCACGCTGGCCCTTCTCGTGGACTGTTTGGGTGATTTTGGCCCACGTGGGCTGTCTGTTCAGTACACAGGACGTCTGTGGGTGTCCGCCAGCACACACAGGACGTCCGTGGGTGTCCGTCAGTACACATATCAGCACGTTGGTCCTTGGACTCAGCATGCTGACCCTTCCCGTGGACTGTTCGGGTGATTTGTGCCCACGTGGGCTGTCTTTTCAGTACACACGGGACGTCTGTGGGTGTCCGTCAGCACACACAGGACGTCCGTGTGTGTCCGTCAGCACACACAGGACGTCCGTGTGTGTCCGTCTGCACACACAGGACGTCTGGGGCTGTCCGTGTGTGTCTGTGTGTGTTCGTCAGCACAAATAGGACGTCCGGGGCTGTCCATGTGTGTCTGTGTGTGTCCGTCAGCACACACAGGACGTTCGTGGCTGTCCATCAGTACACATATCAGCACGTTGGTCCTTGGACTCAGCACGTTGACCCTTCCCGTGGACAGTTTGGGTGATTTTGGCCCACGTGGGCTGTCTGGTCAGTACACACAAGACGGCCGTGGGTGTCCGCCTGCACACACAGGACATCCATGGCTGTCCGTGTGTGTCCGTGTGTGTTCGTCTGTGTCCGTCAGCAAACACAGGACGTCCATGGCTGTCCATCAGTGCACATATCAGCACGTTGGTCCTTGGACTCAGGATGCTGGCCTTTCCCGTGGACTGTTTGGGTGATTTGGCCCACGTGGGCTGTCTGTTTAGTACACACATGACGTCCGTGGGAGTCCGCCAGCAAACACAGCACGTCTGTGTCTGTCAGTGGCTGTCTGTCAGGACGTCTGTGGCTGTCCGTGTGTGTCTGTGGGTGTCCGCCAGCACGCACAGGACGTTCGTAGCTGTCTATGGCTGTCCGTCAGCACACACAGGACGTCCGTGTGTGTTCGTCAGCACACACAAGATGTCTGTGTGTGTCCATGTGTGCCGTTCCGCACATACAGGACATCCGTGGCTGTCCATCAGTACACATATCAGCACGCTGGTCCTTGGACTCAGCACGCTGTCCCTTCCTGAGGAATGTTTGGGTAATTTTGGCCCACGTGGGCTGTCTGTTTGGTACACACAGGACGTCTGTGGCTGTCTGTGTGTGTCCGTGTGTGTCCATCAGCACACACAGGACGTACGTGGCTGTCTATCAGTACACATATCAACACGTTGGTCCTTGGACTCAGCACGCTGACCCTTCCCGCGGACTGTTCGGGTGATTGTGGCCGTCGTGGGCTGTGTGTTCATTACACACAGGACGTCCGTGGGTGTCTACCAGCACACACAGTACTTCTGTGGCTGTCTGTGTGCATCCGTGTGTGTCCGTCTGTGCCCATCCGCACACACAGGACGTCTGTGGCTGTCCATCAGTACACATATCAGCACGCTGGTCCTTGGACTCAGCACGCTGGCCCTTCCTGTGGACTGTTTGGGTGATTTTGGCCCACGTGGGCTGTCTGTTCAGTACACACATGACGTCTGTGGGTGTCCGTCAGCACACACAGGATGTCTGTGTGTGTCAGTCAGCACACATAGGACATCCAAGGTTGTCCGTGTGTGTCTGTGTGTGTCCGTCAGCACACACATGACGTCTGTGGCTGTTCATCAGTACACATATCAACACGTTGGTCCTTGGACTTAGCATGCTGACCCTTCCCGTGGACTGTTTGGGTGATTTTGGCCCTCGTGGGCTGTCAGTTCAGTACACACAGGACGTCCGTGGGTGTCTGCCAGCACACACAGTACGTCCGTGGCTGTCTGTGTGCGTCTGTGTGCGTCCGTGTGTGTCCGTCTGTGTCCATCAGCACACAAAGGACGTCCGTGGCTGTCCATCAGTACACATATCAGCACGTTGGTCCTTGGAGTCAGCACGCTGGCCCTTCCCGTGGACTGTTTGGGTGATTTTGGCCCTCGTGGGTTGTCAGTTCAGTACACACAGGACGTCCGTGGGTGTCTGCCAGCACACACAGTACGTCCGTGGCTGTCTGTGTGCGTCCGTGTGTGTCCGTCTGTGTCCGTCAGCACACAAAGGACGTCTGTGGCTGTCCATCAGTACACATATCCGGTTAGACGGATTGGTCTTTGGGGACGATCCGGATCTGTTCGTGTGTTCTGTATATCTATTCTGCACTATCTATCTGATTCTAAGTCATGGGGTGGTTGGTTGAATGACTTAGGATACGGTAGGTAGGTTCACACGTTTTATGATTATGTTGACTGAGGTTTATCTAAGTTCTAGGAACCAAGCCAAGCATTGTGGAATCAATCTGTTCTATTCTCGGTTATGATTAATGCTTATCTGGTTGTGGTTTCAGGAACTAAGGATGGTTCTGGTCAAGCCAAGGAGCCGTGAAGGCTCGGTCAGTGAGAGGCTGTGTAAGGTGTGGTTAGATGATGCTAGGGATGAACTAGTGATTGTCTATGAGACTGTTAAGAAGTTGTGTATTGAATCTCATGTTTCTAAGTAATATAAAGTTTATACATTGTTATTCTGCTGTGCAATCTGTTCCTTTGTTTATGAACCTCATATTCGAATATGACTTAGTAAATAAAAGACTTAAAATGGATCAAACAAGCAAAGAAATTAATAAGTAAGCCTGCGGACTCCATAAGGTCGAGAGGCCAGGGTTCGGGTCTTACACGCTGGCCCTTCCAGTGGACTATTCGGGTGATTTTGGCCCACGTGGGCTGTCTGTTCAGTACACACAAGACGTCTGTGGGTGTCCGTCAGCACACACAGGACGTCCGTGGGTGTCCGTCAGCACACACAGGACGTCTGTGGCTGTCCGTGTATGTCCGTCAGCACACACAGGACGTCCGTGGCTGTCCATAGTACACATATCAGCACGCTGGCCTTTCCCGTGGACTGTTCGGGTGATTTTGGCCGACGTGGGCGGTCTGTTCAGTACACACAGGACGTCCGTGGGTGTCCGTCAGCACACACAGGACGTCCATGGGTGTCCGTCAGCACACACAGGACGTTCATGGCTGTCCGTGTGTGTCCGTCAGCACACACAGGATGTCTGTGGCTTTCCATCAGTACACATATCAGCACGTTGGTCCTTGGACTCAGCACGCTGACCCTTCTCGTGGACTGTTCGGGTGATTTTGGCCCTCATGGGCTGTCTTTTTAGTACACGCAGGACGTCCGTGGGTGTCCGCCAGCACACACAGAACGTCTGTGGCTGTCTGTGTGTGTCCGTCTGTGTCCGTCAGCACACAGAGGACGTCCGTGGCTGTCCATCAGTACACATATCAGCACATTGGTCCTTGGACTCAGCACGCTGGCCCTTCCCGTGGACTATTTGGGTGATTTTGGCCCACGTGGGCTGTCTGTTCAGTACACACAGGACATCTGTGGGTGTCTGCCAGCACACACAGGACGTCCGTGGCTGTCCGTCAGCACACACATGACATCTGTGGGTGTCCGTCAGTACACATATCACAAAGGACGTCTGTGGGTGTCCGTCAGCACACACAGGACGTCCGTGTGTGTTCGTCAGCACAGACAGGACGTCTGGGGCTGTCCGTGTGTGTCTGTGTGTGTCCGTCAGCACAAACAGAACGTTCGTGGCTGTCCATCAGTACACATATCAGCACGTTGGTCCTTGGACTCAGCACGTTGACCCTTCCCGTGGACTGTTTGGGTGATTTTGGCCCACGTGGGCTGTCTGGTCAGTACACACAGGACGGCCGTGGGTGTCCGCCAGCACACACAGGACATTCGTGGCTGTCCGTGTGTGTTCGTCTGTGTCCGTCAGCAAACACATGACGTCCGTGGCTGTCCATAAGTACACATATCAGCACATTGGTCCTTGGACTCAGCATGCTGGCCCTTCCCGTGGACTGTTTGAGTGATTTTGGCCCACGTGGGCTGTCTGTTCAGTACACACAGGACGTCTGTGGGAGTCTGCCAGCACACACAGCACGTATGTGCCTGTCCGTGGCTGTCCGTCAGCACACATAGGACGTCCGTGGCTGTCCGTGTGTGTCTGTGGGTGTCCGCCAGCACGCACAGGACGTTCGTAGCTGTCTGTGGCTGTCCGTCAGCACACACAGGACGTCCGTGTGTGTCCGTCAGCACACACAGGACGTCGGTGTGTGTCCATGTGTGCCATTCCGCACACACTTGACATCTGTGGCTGTCCATCAGTACACATATCAGCACGCTGGTCCTTGGACTCAGCACGCTGTCCCTTCCTGTGGACTGTTTGGGTGATTTTGGCCCACGTGGGCTGTCTGTTCAGTACACACATGACGTCTGTGGGTATCCGTCAGCACACACATGACGTCCGTGTGTGTCCGTCAGCACACACAGGACATCTGGGGCTGTCCGTGTTTGTCTGTGTGTGTCCATCAGCACACACAGAACGTACGTGGCTGTCCATCAGTACACATATCAACACGTTGGTCCTTGGACTCAGCACGCTGACCCTTCCTGCGGACTGTTCGGGTGATTTTGGCCCTCGTGGGCTGTGTGTTCAGTACACACATGACATCCGTGGGTGTCTACCAGCACACACAGTACTTTCGTGGCTGTCTGTGTGCGTCCGTGTGTGTCCGTCTGTGTCCGTCAGCACACAAAGGACGTCTGTGGCTCTCCATCAATACACATATCAGCACGTTGGTCCTTGGAGTGAGCACGCTGGCCCTTCTCGTGGACTGTTTGGGTGATTTTGGCCCACGTGGGCTGTCTGTTCAGTACACACAGGATGTCCGTGGGTGTCCGCAAGCACACACAGGACGTCTGTGGGTGTCCGTCAGTACACATATCAGCACGTTGGTCCTTGGACTCAGCACGCTGACCCTTCCCGTGGACTGTTCGGGTGATTTTGGCCCACGTGGGCTGTCTTTTCAGTACACACAGGACGTCTGCGGGTGTCCGTCAGCACACACAGGACGTCCGTGTGTGTCCGTCAGCACACACAGGACGTCCGTGTGTGTCCTTCAGCACACACAGGACGTCTGGGGTTGTCCGTGTGTGTCTGTGTGTGTTCGTCAGCACAAATAGGACGTCCGGGGCTGTCCGTGTGTGTCTGTGTGTGTCCGTCAGCACACACAGGACGTTCGTGGCTGTCCATCAGTACACATATCAGCACGTTGGTCCTTGGACTCAGCATGCTGGCCCTTCCCGTGGACTGTTTGGGTGATTTTGGCCCACGTGGGCTGTCTGTTCAGTACACACATGACGTCCGTGGGAGTCCGCCAGCAAACACAGCACGTCTGTGCCTGTCCGTGGCTGTCCGTCAGCACACACAGGACTTCTGTGGCTGTTCGTGTGTGTCTGTGGGTGTCCGCCAGCACGCACAGGACGTTCGTAGCTATCTATGGCTGTCCGTCAGCACACACAGGACGTCCGTGTGTGTTCATCAGCACACACAAGACGTCTGTGTGCCATTCCGCACACACAAGAAGTCTGTGGCTGTCCATCAGTACACATATCAGCACGCTGGTCCTTGGACTCAGCACGCTGTCCCTTCCTGTGGACTGTTTGGGTGATTTTGGCCCACGTGGGCTGTCTGTTTGATACACACATGACGTTTGTGGGTGTCCGTCAGCACACACAGGACGTCCGTGTGTGTCCGTCAGCACACACAGGACATATGGGTCTGTCCGTGTGTGTCCGTGTGTGTCCATCAGCACACACAGGACGTACGTGGCTGTCCATCAGTAAACATATCAACACGTTGGTCCTTGGCCTCAGCACGCTGGCCCTTCCGCGGACTGTTCGGGTGATTTTGGCCCTCGTGGGCTGTGTGTTCATTACATACAGGACATCCGTGGGTGTCTACCAGCACACACAGTACTTCCGTGGCTGTCTGTGTGCGTCCGTGTGTGTCCGTCTGTGCCCATCCGCACACACAGGACGTCTGTGGCTGTCCATCAGTACACATATCAGCACGCTGGTCCTTGGACTCAGCACGCTGGCCCTTCCTGTGGACTGTTTGGGTGATTTTGGCCCACGTGGGCTGTCTGTTCAGTACACACATGACGTCTGTGGGTGTCCGCCAGCACACACAGGACGTCCGTGTGTGTCCGTCAGCACACATAGGACATCCAGGGCTGTCCGTGTGTGTCTGTGTGTGTCCGTCAGCACACACATGACGTCCGTGGCTGTCCATCAGTACACATATCAACACGTTGGTCCTTGGACTTAGCACGCTGACCCTTCCCGTGGACTGTTTGGGTGATTTTGGCCCTCGTGGGCTGTCAGTTCAGTACACACAGGACGTCCGTGGGTGTCTGCCAGCACACACAGTACATCCGTGGCTGTCTGTGTGCGTCCTTGTGTGTCCGTCAGCACACAAAGGATGTCCGTGGCTGTCCATCAGTACACATATCAGCATGTTGGTTCTTGGAGTCAGCACGCTGGCCCTTCCCATGGACTGTTTGGGTGATTTTGGCCCACGTGCGCTGTCTGTTCAGTACACACAGGACGTCCGTGGGTGTCTGCCAGCACACACAGGACGTCCGTGGGTGTCCGTCAGTACACATATCAGCACGTTGGTCCTTGGACTCAGCACGCTGACCCTTCCCGTGGACTGTTCGGGTGATTTTGGCCCACTTGGGCTGTCTGTTCAGTACACATATGACGTCCGTGGGTGTCCGTCAGCACACACAGGACGTCCGTGTGTGTGTCCGTCCGCACACACAGGATGTCCGTGTGTGTTCGTCAGCACACACAGGACGTCTGTGGCTGTCAATCAGTACACATATCAGCACGTTGGTCCTTGAACTCAGCACGTTGACCCTTCCCGTGAACTGTTCGGGTGATTTTGGCCCACGTGGGCTGTCTGGTCAGTACACACATGACGTCTGTGGGTGTCCGCCAGCACACACAGGACGTCCGTGTGTGTCCGTCAGCACACATAGGACATCCAGGGCTGTCCGTGTGTGTCTGTGTGTGTCCGTCAGCACACACATGACGTCCGTGGCTGTCCATCAGTACACATATCAACACGTTGGTCCTTGGACTTAGCACGCTGACCCTTCCCGTGGACTGTTTGGGTGATTTTGGCCCTCGTGGGCTGTCAGTTCAGTACACACAGGACGTCCGTGGGTGTCTGCCAGCACACACAGTACATCCGTGGCTGTCTGTGTGCGTCCTTGTGTGTCCGTCTGTGTCCGTCAGCACACAAAGGATGTCCGTGGCTGTCCATCAGTACACATATCAGCATGTTGGTTCTTGGAGTCAGCACGCTGGCCCTTCCCATGGACTGTTTGGGTGATTTTGGCCCACGTGCGCTGTCTGTTCAGTACACACAGGACGTCCGTGGGTGTCCGCCAGCACACACAGGACGTCCGTGGGTGTCCGTCAGTACACATATCAGCACGTTGGTCCTTGGACTCAGCACGCTGACCCTTCCCGTGGACTGTTCGGGTGATTTTGGCCCACGTGGGCTGTCTGTTCAGTACACATATGACGTCCGTGGGTGTCCGTCAGCACACACAGGACGTCCATGTGTGTGTCCGTCCGCACACACAGGATGTCCGTGTGTGTTCGTCACCACACACAGGACGTCTGTGGCTGTCAATCAGTACACATATCAGCACGTTGGTCCTTGAACTCAGCACGTTGACCCTTCCCGTGAACTGTTCGGGTGATTTTGGCCCACGTGGGCTGTCTGGTCAGTACACACAGGACGTCCGTGGGTGTCCGCCAGCACACACAGGACATCCGTGGCTGTCCGCGTGTGTCCGTGTGTGTTCGTCTGTGTCTGTCAGCACACATAGGACAGCCGTGGCTGTCCATCAGTACACATATCAGCACGTTGGTCCTTGGACTCAGCACGTTGGTCCTTGGACTCAGCACGTTGGTCCTTGGACTCAGCACGCTGGCCCTTCCCGTGGACTGTTTGGGTGATTTAGGCCCACGTGGGATGTATGTTCAGTACACACAGGACGTCTGTGGGTGTCCGCAAGCGCACACAGCACGTCTGTGGCTGTCCTTGGCTGACCGTCAGCACACATAGGACGACTGTGGCTGTCCGTGTGTGTCTGTGGGTGTCCGCCACCACACACAGGACATTCGTAGCTGTCTGTGGCTGTCCGTCAGCACACACAGGACGTCCGTGTGTGTCCGTCAGCACACACAGGACGTTCGTGTGTGTCCATGTGTGCCCATCAGCACACACAGGACGTCTGTGGCTGTCCATCAGTACACATATCAGCACGCTGGTCCTTGGACTCAGCACGCTGGCCCTTCCCGTGGACTGTTTGAGTGATTTTGGCCCAGGTGGGCTGTCTGTTCAGTCCACACATGACGTCTGTGGGTGTCCGTCAGCACACACAGGACGTCCGTGTGTGTCCGTCAGCACACACAGGACATCCGGGGCTGTCCGTGTGTGTCTGTCAGCACACACATGACGTCTGTGGCTGTCCATCAGTACACATATCAGCACGCTGGTCCTTGTACTCAGCACGCTGGCCCTTCCTGTAGACGGTTTGGGTGATTTTGGCCCACGTGGGCTGTCTGGTCAGTACACACAGGATGGCTGTGGGTGTCTGCCAGCACACACAGGACATCCGTGGCTGTCCGTGTGTGTTCGTCTGTGTCCGTCAGCAAACACAGGACGTCCGTGGCTGTCCATCAGTACACATATCAGCACGTTGGTCCTTGGACTCAGCATGCTGGCCCTTCCCGTGGACTGTTTGGGTGATTTTGGCACACGTGGGCTGTGTGTTCAGTACACACAGGACGTCCGTGGGAGTCTGCCAGCACACAAAGCACATCTGTGCCTGTCCGTGACTGTCCGTCAGCACACACAGGACGTCCGTGGCTGTCCGTGTGTGTCTCTGGGTGTCCGCCAGCATGCACAGGACGTTCGTAGCTGTCTATGGCTGTCCGTCAGCACACACAAGACGTCCGTGTGTGTCCGTCAGCACACACAAGATGTCTGTGTGTGTCCATGTGTGCCATTCCGCACACACAGGACGTCTGTGGCTGTCCATCAGTACACATATCAGCACGCTGGTCCTTGGACTCAGCACGCTGTCCCTTCCTGTGGACTGTTTGGATGATTTTGGCCCACGTGGGCTGTCTGTTTGGTACACACATGACGTCTGTGGGTGTCCGTCAGCACACACAGGACGTCCGTTGTTGGGGTCAAAAACGGTTACGACGGAATTACCACCCGAAAATCCTCGGAGATCGTATTTCCGAAAGAGATAGTAAAAGGAGAGATGTTATTTTCGTAAAAATTACCAATATGAAGTTTTTACGAAGAAGTATCCTTTGGGATTCAAACCGAACAAACCAAGCTCGGTCACCGCGCATACACGCCGCTACGCAGCAACCAAACCTGAGCCAAGCTCGGTCGCGACCGAGCTCGAGCCAAAGCTCGGTCGCTACGTAGCGACCGAGCGATCGTCCCGCTTGGTCGCTACGTAGCGACCGAGCGATCGTCCCGCTCGGTCGCTACGTAGCGACCGAGCTCGGCAAAGCTCGGTCGCTACGTAGTGACCGAGCGATCGTCCCGCTCAGTCGCTATGTAACGACCGAGCTTGGCAAAGATCGGTCGCTACGTAGCGACTGGGCTCAAGCCAAAGTTTGGTCGCTGTGTAGCGATTGAACCTTTCCGAACGTCGATACGACACCAGTTCTTGCATTCTCGTCAAAACCTTCGAATGCTATCTCCCGAATACCGTAGCAAGCTCAGTCATGTTTCCCGCCATTCTAATTCATCGATCAAACTTCGCGGATTAGAAACCGCGGAAAACTCGTAGTAAACGTGTCGAGTCGGAAGACGGCCCAAAGGGACCTAAAACACGACTCGAGGCCCATCCTATGATTTTTCCTAACCAAAAGCCCGTGAACCACAGCATGGTTCACGCTTGGCCCACGAGGAAGGATAAATGTCAAGTTTCCGCGGATAGATACGGAAGTTTTGAAGATAATTGTGAAGATCGGGAAAAATGGAATATCTCCATTTTTATGCTATGACGGCTTAAGGGCAGAAGAGTAAAAGCGTAAACCGACCTTGGAGCTAGTATATAAGGAGTCCTAGGCGAGGAGCAGAAGAGAGAACTTTTTCAGAGCAAACTTAGCACTTAGAGCACTTTACGCAATTTTCCGTTTTTGTTATTTCGAGCTGCGACTCAATTAGGTTTAGCCGTCTTAGGGTTGCTAGAACTAGGAATCTCGCCGACAGCTCTCGAGCCCAGGCTTATACCTTGTTGTAAACGCTCATACGCAGATTCGGAATAAGATCTTCTTTGCTCTCTTTTCGATTTCATATTTTTATCGTTGTTGTTCTCGTGTTCTGATTGCTTGACGTGTGGTAATTAACAGATATCCGGGTCCTCTGGGAAATTAGAGTTTTCCTAGTTTCCTTATTTAAACGGAAATCGACAGTGCGAATTTCGGTTCCCACAGTTTGGCGCTAGAAGGAGGGGGCCTTACGGATCAATCTAACCCGCAAAAGCCACACACAGTCAGACATGTCAACTAACGACGCGGATAACATGCAAACTCCTCTTAACGGAGGCAGCAGCAGCGATCTCCACACTCCAGTAGCGGACGTATCCGTGGCCAACGCGCAAGCCAACGCTGCGACGCTCGAGGAGTTCAAAAAGATGTTCGCCACCTATGAGAAAAGGTCGGAAGAACATGATAAGCTCGTGAATACCTTGACCAAACAGGTTGAAACCTTAACGGCAAGAACCCAAGCTATCCGTCCCTGCGGAATCACCAAAATCTGCGGGAAGAGGCTCGACTTCGCCACCCCACTCGATAGAGCAGGAGTCGCACGGGAACGACCTTCCGGTCAAAACCTTAGCGAGAAATCTCCCATCGAAAAGGGGAACTCTGAAAGTCTTCCGCCCCGTGCAAAGGACTCAGAGGATAACGAAGCCGAACACATTGACCTGGACCCTAGCGATGTCTCCAACGACACCGACGAGGATGTCGACAGACATCCAAGAAGGACCAGGAGCCGATCTGCTCGGGAAGGTTCCCCGTTCGAAAAACCAATGACGGAAGAAGAAGAGATCGCCTATTGGAACGAACAGGAGGGGCTGGCTGAAAGGCAAACCGAGCTTACTCGCAGTAAACGCCGACAGGCTCGGAAATCTACTGACGAGACATCGGACATCCGCGATCTTCGTGACTACATTACCAAGACTGCGGCAGAAGTGAGAGCCGTAAAATCCCAAATCCATCATTCTACTAGTGCTGCCCCCGAGATCGATCGACTGCTAGAAGGAGCTCGAAAGACCCCCTTTACCAGTCGCATTTCAGACATGAGGGTGTCCGATCCGGGAAAGATCAAAGTACCGAAGTACGATGGTACGGCCGATCCAAAAGCGCACCTTCAGGCTTTCCACATCGCGATGGGAAGAGCAAGACTGAAGGACGGCGAAAAAGATACCGGCTATTGCCGCCTGTTCGTCGAAAATCTTGAAGGAGCAGCGCTCGAATGGTTCGCACGCCTTCGTCGCAACACCATCGGGAGTTTTCGACAGCTCGCATCGGAATTCCTCAAACAGTACTCTGTATTCATAGACAGAGAAACCTCCGATGTTGACCTCTGGAGTCTCTCCTAGAGGGAAGACGAACCCCTCCGCGAGTTTATCACTCGGTTCAAGCTGATAATGTCCAGGGTCAGCGGGATAAGCGACAAAGTGGCCATCGACGCGCTGAGAAAGACGCTCTGGTACAAGTCAAAATTCAGAAAATGGATAACTCTCGACAAACCACGAACGATCCAGGACGCCCTCCACAAAGCAACGGACTACATCATAGTCGAGGAAGAAACTAAAGTCTTATCGCAAAAACATAAGCCGGCAAGACCATCCTCGAAAGACGCAGATCCGAAGGGGAAAAAGAAGAACTCTCGTAACGACAAGTACGTCCATCACGAGGGGGAAGATCTCCAAGGGGCGCATAACTATGCGATCAATTCGGATCAAGCCCGGACCACGGGAAACACATGGACTCGCAATCAAGGATATGACGAAAACACCTTCTGCGAGTTCCACCAATCCCGAGGACACTCCACGACCAACTGCAAAGTCTTAGGAGCAAGACTGGCCGCGAAGCTACTCGCTGGAGAGCTTTCGAAAGTAACTAGCGTCAAGGATTTCATCCTCGATTCTGATCGGCCTCCAAAGACGGATAGAAATCCGCCCGCTGAAAAATCCCCTCAACGAAACCAACCTGGGGATAAACGCGGTAGGAGGCCGGATGACAAAGGGAACGATAACAATCGTCGCAGAGTCAATATGATCATCGGAGGATCACAATACTGCGGCGATACCGTGTCGGCCATCAAGGCTTACCAACGGAAGGCAGAGTCAAGTGCAAATTGGCCTACATGGTCTCCTCCTCGAGACGGCCAAAGTTGCTCGATCACCTTCACAGAGGAAGAAGCCGGCGGTATCGACCAACCTCACTGCGACCCGCTCGTCTTAGATCTGTCATACGAGATTTAGAAGTCGGAAGGGTACTCGTCGACACGGGAAGCACGGTCAACGTAATCTTCCGCGACACTCTCAAGCGGATGAGTATCAAACTCGGAGAAGTAATTCCGATGCCAAAACCGCTCACGGGTTTTTCAGGCGAAGTGTCGATGACTCTCGGATCAATCCAATTGCCAGTCATGGCCAAGGAGATCATGAAAATCATCGAATTCGCGGTAGTCGATCATCCCGCTATCTACAGCGTGATCATGGGAACCCCATGGCTCAACGCCATGCAGGCAGTTCCGTCAACCTACCACCTGGGTCTCAAGTTCCCAACGCCGAGCGGAGTCACGGCCATCTGGGGATGCCAAAAACAGTCGCGACTATGCTTCCTCGCGGAGCATAAGTTAAGGCAAATCACGGCTTCTGCAAACGGCAAACGCGCGAAGATAGATCGATCTTCAGCCAAAAGCGCCCCGGGAGAAGACGAAGTAAAATCGTCTATCAACGCAAACGCATCGGACGTCGAAGCTCGACATAAATCCGAAGACCACGCGACAACTCAACCGGAACATCCGGAAAATAGCGTCGACCCAGCCACGATCGACACGGTCAAGGCGGACATCGCGACATCTACCGCCGAGTAAGAACACTTGCGGCATGAAACATAACTACGAGATGGCTTGATCCTCGAAAAGGGTACGTAGGCAGCTCGTCAAAAGACGAGTTCAGCTATCCCCTTCTCTAAAAAGGGGGGGAATGGGTGCGTATACTCGTATACTCCCACTTAGAAAAATCTTCATTATTGTAATCGAGTTTTTAGAAACTTCAAAAACTTTTACTACAATATACGTTGCCCTTTTTATCGAAAACGTTTACGCTTCAGTAAAACACAAAAGAAACTTTCAGGACACGCCTGAAAACGTTAAGACTCTTGTCTGCGGCCCCTTCCGGCCCAAAAATCGTAAAGATTATCATCTTTCAAACACGCAAAAATACAAGTATAATCCTCGAAATAACTGCGAGACGTCGCAAAAGTTAAAATTCGAGGACAATGCTAACAAATTGTCTGAACGCGACCACCAAAAACCTTACACCCCATTCGTCGATTGGCCCCGACGAACACGCCAGCCGTCTTAAACAAACGCAATTCGATCACTCTTTTGATCTTTAACAACGTCCAGCACAAGGACAAAAGCGCGCTACAACAAAAATCCGAAATTTTGGTTTAGCATTTCCAGTTGATTCTGAGAAGATGCTCGATTCGTACCATACAAGTCATATAAGCCGAGAACATATCACGGACTTTAAATCGATGCGAATCAGGAAGAAATCGCAACAGGAAAAACGATAGCCGGCTAGTCACCGCACAAACCTTAACCGAAAGTAAACCTAGGTCTTGCCCTAAACCCAACGCTCTGGTCTCAAACATCTCAAGGCATGATATCTAAAAGATACGAGATCCTAAACCATGTCTCTCCGTTCGTATCTCAATGTTCTCGAAAATCGTAAAGATAAGTAAATTTTTACGAAAATCACGAACGAACCAACAGATTGAACGTCTAATCAGAACTAAATACGAGACGACAACTCATGTTTACTTCAACCCAACTTAGGAAAACTCGAAACAAAACATTCGTCATATAAATAAACCGCGTAAAGCGGAAAGGGATTCAAAGCCACCAACGGCCAGTCCCGGTAAATACAAATACGGCCAAATAGGCCTAAGCAAAATCCAAAAGGCCACACTCGGCCGAAAACAGATAAAACGATAATCAAACTCAATCATCAATACAAAGGATCAGTCCATCCAAATAGGATCCTCTACGGTCGGCTCTCCATCTTCCTCAGCATCAAGCGACCCTCGACCACTGCTCCGCCCAGCGGCATAGACAGTGGATAAGGAGGTATCTTCAAAAGAAGCCTCCATAACATTATCAATTGATGAGCTGAAACGAAATCGATGACCCTCGACCGCCGCACGGACCCTCTCGGGAGAAAAATGACCCCAAAACAGCGGACCACCACGGAGAAGGTCTCGGACGATGCACAAATCTTCCGGAAAAGGAGGAATCGGGTTGTGTACTGCAAAATGAACGTAGTACAGATATGGAAGAATATAAAAAAAAAACAGGTAGTAAGAAAGGCAACGAGTGATCGTTCAGTACGTTACCTCTTGTCTCCCACAGTCGCCTAAACGAGGGAAGGCACTCCACGGCGACCGAGGCTTGGTCCAATCTAATGTAGAAAAAATAACTCTTCCATCCACAACCATCCTGAGGGAATCCCTTCAGGACTTCCATATGAGTACGCGACTTTAAACCACACAGACGATCGGTCCCAACTCGAGACAGGGTAAGGAAAGCTTCGAGATAATCAGCAGTGAGCTCCATGCCTCGCTCGTATCCCAAGACTAGCAACCCGACAAAGTGCTTTATACCGCGGGGAGAAATCTGACTTATCGAAACTTCCAAACGGTTCAGAAACTCTACTATAACCAACGAAATGGGAAACCACAGGCGAGCACGCATCAGATGTTGCTCGTACAAAGTAAAAAAGCCTTCGGGAGGTTCGTCGGCTCTCTCCCCCTCGAGGGGTAATCGAAAATCCACGTTTTCCAGAACGTGACAGAAGCTGCGTATGGTTCCAAGGAACGGAAGGGTACACCTGCTCGGTCTCCCATAGACCCTTTCCGAAAAAGGCCTCATGGGAATCCATGGCTCGGGAGGCGGTTCCTCCGCGTTACACATAGCCACCCAGCATGCGTCGGCCTCGGCAGGGTCAACAGAGTGTGCCACGAACTCGATCTCTCGGAAAACCTCACCACGTCCGTGACGGACGGTTCCGTGATTGAAGATAGTAGGCCGAGCGTTTGCCGAAATCCCTCGAGACATTCTTGACAAAAAGGAAAAGGAAAAGTCTCAATGATAGAGAGAGAAAGTTGAAAGAATCCTTTCACTCTTAAACTTTGAGAAGATAATGAAATGAAAAATTGTGAAACAAGTTACCTCCCTTCTTATAGGCATGAGAATTTACTATTCAAGCTCGGACTTTCAGATATTAATTCCATCCATCACGCCTAAACTTGCCAAATATGCCTAACCGCACGCTAGGATCCTACGGTGCATGATCCTAACGGGCTGGGGGGCTAACTGTTGGGGTCAAAAACGGTTACGACGGAATTACCACCCGAAAATCCTCGGAGATCGTATTTCCGAAAGAGATAGTAAAAGGAGAGATGTGATTTTCGTAAAAATTACCAATACGAAGTTTTTACGAAGAAGTATCCTTTGGGATTCAAACCGAACAAACCAAGCTCGGTCACCGCGTATACACGCCGCTATGCAGCAACCAAACCTGAGCCAAGCTCGGTCGCTACGTAGCGATCGTCCCGCTCGGTCGCTACGTAGCGACCGAGCTCGGCCAAACTAGGTCGCAACGTAGCGATCGTCCCTCTCGGTCGCTATGTAGCGACCGAGCGATCGTCCTGCTCGGTCGCTACGTAGCGACCGAGCTCGAGCCAAAGCTTGGTCGCTACGTAGCAAGCGAGCACTCGTCTCGCTCGGTCGCTACGTAGCGACCGGGCTCGAGCCAAAGTTCGGTCGCTGTGTAGCGATTGAACCTTTCCGAACGTCGATACGACACCAGTTCTTGCATTCTCGTCAAAACCTTCGAATGCTATCTTCCGAAGACCGTAGCAAGCTCAGTCATGTTTCCCGCCATTCTAATTCATCGATCAAACTTCGCGGATTATAAACCGCGGAAAACTCGTAGTAAACGGGTCGAGTCGGAAGACGGCCCATAGGGACCTAAAACACGACTCGAGGCCAATCCTACGATTTTTCCTAGCCCAAAGCCCGTGCACCACAGCATGGTTCACGCTTGGCCCACGAGGAAGGATAAATATCAAGTTTCCGCGGATAGATACGGAAGTTTTGAAGATAATTGTGAAGATCGGGAAAAATGGAATATCTCTATTTTTATGCTATGACGGCTTAAGGGCAGAAGAGTAAAAGCGTAAACCGACCTTGGAGCTAGTATATAAGGAGTCCTAGGCGAGGAGCAGAATAGAGAACTTTTTCAGAGCAAACTTAGCACTTAGAGCAATTTAGGCAATTTTCCGTTTTTGTTATTTCGAGCTGCGACTCAATTAGGTTTAGCCGTCTTAGGGTTGCTAGAACTAGGAATCTCGCAGACAGCTCTCGAGCCCAGGCTTATACCTTGTTGTAAACGCTCATACGCAGATTCGGAATAAGATCTTCTTTGCTCTCTTTTCGATTTCATATTTTTATCGTTGTTGTTCTCGTGTTCTGATTGCTTGACGTGTGGTAATTAACAGATATCCGGGTCCTCTGGGAAATTAGGGTTTTCCTAGTTTCCTTATTTAAACGGAAATCGACAGTGCGAATTTCGGTTCCCACATCCGTGTGTGTCCGTCAGCACACACAGGACATCTGGGGCTGTCCGTGTGTGTCCGTGTGTGTCCATCAGCACACACAGGACGTACGTGGCTGTCCATCAGTACACATATCAACACGTTGGTCCTTGGACTCAGCACGCTGACCCTTCCCGCGGACTGTTCGGGTGATTTTGGCCCTCGTGGGCTGTGTGTTCAGTACACACAGGACGTCCGTGGGTGTCTACCAGCACACACAGTACTTCTGTGGCTGTCTGTGTGCGTCCGTGTGTGTCCGTCTTTGCCCATCCGCACACACAGGACGTCTGTGGCTGTCCATTAGTACACATATCAGCACGCTGGTCCTTGGACTCAGCACGCTGGCCCTTCCTGTGGACTGTTTGGGTGATTTTGGCCCACGTGGGCTGTCTGTTCAGTACACACATGACGTCTGTGGGTGTCTGTCAGCACACACAGGACGTCCATGTGTGTCCGTCAGCACACATAGGACATCAAGGGCTGTCCGTGTGTGTCCGTGTGTGTCCGTCAGCACACACATGACGTCCGTGGCTGTCCATCAGTAAACATATCAACACGTTGGTCCTTGGACTTAGCCCGCTGACCCTTCCCGTGGACTGTTCGGGTGATTTTGGCCCTCGTGGGCTGTCAGTTCAGTACACACAGGACGTCCGTGGGTGTCTGCCAGCACACACAGTACGTCTGTGGCTATCTGTGTGCGTCCATGTGTGTCCGTCTGTGTCCGTCAGCACACAAAGGACGTCCGTGGCTGTCCATCAGTACACATATCAGCACGTTGTTCCTTGGAGTCAGAACGCTGGCCCTTCCCATGGACTGTTTGGGTGATTTTGGCCCACGTGGGCTGTCTGTTCAGTACACACATGACGTCCGTGGGTGTCCGCCAGCACACACAGGACGTCCGTGGGTGTCCGTCAGTACACATATCAGCACGTTGGTCCTTGGACTCAGCACGCTGACCCTTCCCGTGGACTGTTCGGGTGATTTTGGCCCACGTGGGCTGTCTGTTCAGTACACATATGACGTCCGTGGGTGTCCGTCAGCACACACAGGACGTCCATGTGTGTGTCCGTCCGCACACACAGGATGTCCGTGTGTGTTCGTCACCACACACAGGACGTCTGTGGCTGTCAATCAGTACACATATCAGCACGTTGGTCCTTGAACTCAGCACGTTGACCCTTCCCGTGAACTGTTCGGGTGATTTTGGCCCACGTGGGCTGTCTGGTCAGTACACACTGGACGTCCGTGGGTGTCCGCCAGCACACACAGGACATCTGTGGATGTCCGTGTGAGTCTGTCTGTGTTCGTTTGTGTCCGTCAGCACACATAGGACATCCGTGGCTGTCCATCAGTACACATATCAGCACGTTGGTCCTTGGACTTAGCACGCTGGCCCTTCTCGTGGACTTTTTGGGTGATTTTGGCCCACGTGGGCTGTCTGTTCAGTACACAGAGGACGTCCGTGGGTGTCCGCCAGCACACACAGGACGTCCGTGGCTGTCCATGGCTGTCCGTCAGCACACACAGGACATTCGTGGCTGTTCGTGTGTGTCCGTGTGTGTCCGTGTCCGCCGTCAGAACACACAGGACATCCGTGGCTGTCCATCAGTACACATATCAGCACGTTGGTCCCTGGACTCAACACGCTGGCCCTTCCCGTGGACTGTTTGGGTGATTTTGGCCCACGTGGGCTGTCTGTTCAGTACATACAGGACGTCCGCGGGTGTCTACCAGCACACACATGACGTCTGTGGCTGTCCGTTAGCACACACAGGACGTCTGTGGCTGTCCGTGTGTGTCCGTGTGTGTCTGTGTGTGTCCGCCAGCATACACAGGATGTTCGTGGCTGTCCGTGGCTGTCTGTCAGCACACACAGGACGTTCGTGTGTGTCCTTCAGCACACACAGGACGTCCGTGGCTGTCAGTGGCTGTCCGTCAGCACACAAAGGACGTCTGTGACTGTCCGTGTGTGTCCGTCAGCACACACAGGACGTCCGTGGGTGTCCGCCAGCACACATAGGACGTCTGTGGATGTCCGTGGCTGTCCTACAGCACACACTGGACGTCTGTGGCTGTCCGTGTGTGTCCGTGTCTGTCCGTCAGCATACACAGGACGTCCGTGGCTGTCCATCAGTACACATATCAGCACGTTGGTCCTTGGACTCAGCACGCTGACCCTTCCTGTGGACTGTTCGTGTCATGTCCCCTATCCTGGATAGGATCATCCGGACAGAAATTATTGCGAGGAGACGCACCAGTCAGGTCACATGACCTAAAGACAAGCGTGTCATGGTCCAAAACGTGGTTAAGGGAATCAGGTAGCTGGAACTTAACCAAAATAAGGCAGATGCAAGCTCAAAGAAGCTGGACAAGCGAGCTGGTAGCTGGACGAGATCCAGGTGAAGCTCGATGAAGTGGGTGATCAGAATGGATCATGGGAGAACTAAGTATAGGTCTGGAAATAGACCAAGGGACTTAGAAGAATTGAAGAAGATAAAGGAAGCAAGCTGGACACAGTGTATAACAGCTGGGCGATGCAGTAAGCAAGCTCGACCAGCTAGGTGAAGTGTAGTGCAGCTCAATGTAGCTCACTGAAGTGTAGGTCAGCTCCCTGAGCTGGATGGTCTAGCTCACTCAGCTGGGTCAGCTGGGGATCAGCTCAACTCAGCTGGACTGAGTGTTCAAGTCATGGGCAATTGGGCCGGGTCTGGATAGTGGCCGGGCCATGTGGGCGACCCGTGTGTACCGATGGGCTGATTGGCTCTTGGGATTGAGCCAGGAGCTTCTGCAATCTGTGTGGGCTTGTTTTTGGACATGTACAGGAGTGGTTTGACAGTTCCAGGACGTCTGGTAACTGCTTGAGGCGAAAGGGTGTGATATGGACCATTGATTAAATCAATGGCCAGAAATGATATCGAAAGGGTGCAACCTTTGGAAAGGTAACTGCCCCTTCTTCTATAAAAGGCAGGCAAGTCCGTGCCTTTGCAGGCACGCCAGGGCTTCCTCCTACACCCTGAAACAAAAAGAAAACACAGATAAAAGACAGGGAGTTGGTCGGATACCCAATCCAAGACCATAAAGAGGCAGTTTTGGGAGAGATCAAGGGGGAAGTTATGAACGACTTTCTGGTGGCTTTTGATCCGTGAGGTTATCACCCAAAGCATCCTCCAGGGCCTGAGAACACACGCAAATGGTGAGGAGAGAAGGTAGATGACCAGAATTCATTCCCAAAGGCCAAGACAGCCTTAAGGGCAGATGTGTGTAGGAAGGCAGTTTCATGGAAGTGCAAGGGGAGTTATGAACGACCCTGTGGTAGGTTTTCACCACTGATGATGTAAGACCCGATCCTGGATTCCCCAATCAAACCAGACCGCGGCCTCACCAAACAATGCAACCAGTTTCATTTACATATTCAAGTTCAAGTGTTAAATAATTCTAAGTCTTTTCAGAGTTTTGAGGTTCCAACATTCACACTTAAACAATCCAGCATCGACTAGGGCAAATAGATATTTCATAGATAATAACCAAGGTTCATACATCATTCATCATCCTAATAAATAGATCACACACTAGAATCGCATAAGTTCACAAGTTGCACAATAGGCTACAATAATTACACAATTTTCAGAATTAACCCAATCACCACACATCTTCCCATGGCCGCGGTCCTCATGGTGCTTTTCCCTTACCACGGTCCATTTCTGGTCATGGCCATCATCCGCGGCCTTGTCCGGTTACTCTTGGCCACACCTCTCACCTTAGGAGTTCGGTCTCCAGGGGCGACTTCCTTCTCTTTCTCCTTTGCCTTCTCCTTGTCTTTCTGCCTCAAATCCATCCTCATGATCACACGCTTAAACACACCAGGAACACTTGTCACGCCCCCAATCCTGAGTAGGATTGTTGGGACGGCCGTGGTTCGAGGAAACGTGCAAGCCAGTCCTAGGACATCAAGGCAAGCGTTCCATGGTCGAGAAAGAAGGTTAAGGACATAAGGAAACTTAGACTTAACCTTATACAAGCTAAGAGACAGCTAGGACGAGTAAGACGGTAGCTGGACGAAGTGGACGAGTAGCTCGGCCAGCTCAAGGAAGCTAGGTTCAGTTCACTCCAGCTCAGTCCCTACTAGGTCAGCTCCACTAGCTGGACTACTAGCTCACTCAGCTGAGGCAGCTGAGAGTCAGCTCATCTCAGCTAGACGGACTGTCCGGGCTTTAGGCCGATGGTCCGGGTCCGGGTCAGTGGCGGGCTGTGAGGTCCGGCCATGAGGCCATGGGCTGTTGGGTCTTAGGACAAGGCCATGGGCTAAGTCCAGGAGGCTTGGGGCGTGGGTTGGGCTTGTGGCCGACCCCAAACCCAATCAGAAAGGGCGAAGGGATGCAAGTGGCCGAAAGGGGACAACCCTTGGCCGATGGTGCCCATTCGCTAGCAAGTCATGCCTGTTCATGGGGCAAGACTTACCCCCTCGTTTTCTATAAATATGGGGGCTATCTGGTCGATTTCATTATCCAATTCCAGAGTAAAATACTCAAAGAAACCGTAGAGAGAACGAAAGAGAGAAAGAAAGAGAGAAAGAGAGAGTTCCGGCCAAGAGAAAGGCCGATTGTGGTGGTGTTGTGTTCCGGCGACTCTGATCGTTTGAGAACTAACTCCGGTCAAGAATGGGAGATCAAGACAAGGAGAAGAGCATGGAGAACCCAGACGTGGTTCACAAGGTATGTGATGGGCCGTGGCTCCATCAGACCGAACAGACGGTCCATGCGACCGCACCGCGGCTCTGCTCGGTTCCTAAGTCCCATCCGGCTCTCCTTATCTGTTTCAATTCGTTTGTCTTCTCTTCTCTCTGGTTAAACACGAAAGGTTGTGTTGGTTGAGTCCAAGGGACACGTCCCTAGGCTTTGGCCGAACATAATCAAACCGCTAGCCTAGACACGGGTCGGGTAGTGGGATGATCCGATCGCACCAAGACTGGGCGGTTAGGACGAACGGTTGGGAATGACCCAAAGGGCACGAGTTGTCAAGAGTCACGAGTGTCACGAATGACTTAGTACATGTTTCAAACGGTGTCTTTCGGGACAGGTTAGGACCGATCCTTATGGATCAGCCTATGGCTTGTCTAGTCAAGACAAGGTCACGGTTTGTCTAAGCCAAGGTAGAGTCACAAGGTCTGACCGGTTGCTAAGCCTTCCGGATTAGGCTTGAGGCTTACTCGGCCGATTGGATCCAGGCCTAAGGCCGGATCAGGTAATGGAGTACGTTGGGCCATCGAGCCGGACTTCATTGGCCGGTCGCACCTAGATTCTATCCGGTTAGACGGATTGGTCTTTGGGGACGATCCGGATCTGTTCGTGTGTTCTGTTATCTATTCTGGACTATCTATCTGATTCTAAGTCAAGGGGTGGTTGGTTGAATGACTTAGGATACGGTAGGTAGGCTCATACGTTTTATGATTATGTTGACTGAGGTTTATCTAAGTTCTAGGAACCAAGCCAAGCATTGTAGAATCAATCCGTTCTATTCTCGGTTATGATTAATGCTTATCTGGTTGTGGTTTCAGGAACTAAGGATGGTTCTGGTCAAGCCAAGGAGCCGTGAAGGCTCGGTCAGTGAGAGGCTGTGTAACGTGTGGTTAGATGATACTAAGGATGAACTAGTGATTGTCTATGAGACTGTTAAGAAGTTGTGTATTGAATCTCATGTTTCTTAGTAATACAAAGTTTATACATTGTTATTCCGCTGTGCAATCTGTTCCTTTGTTTATGAACCTCATATTCGAATATGACTTAGCAAATAAAAGACTTAAAATGGATCAAACAAGCAAAGAAATTAATAAGTAAGCATTCGTATCCAGTTGGGTCAAGAGACCAGGAACGGGTCTTACAAGTTGGTATCAGAGCATGCTTGATTCTAGGATAGTTGGGTTATGTAGTCCACACACACACGCAGCCAGCTGATTAGGTCTCACGGTGAGGTTTGATTGCTTAGTCTAGGGATTGTTTTGTTCTGTTTATGTTAGTGTGTTTTGTACTAACATTGTCTGAATCCTTAGGCTGGAAAAAGTAAATCGGGAAAGTCCCGAAGAAGTAAGAGAATGGCCGGTCAGTCTAGCCAAGTGGCCGTGGACGGAACTAATCTGTCCGGTTTGCAAACCGATCCGGCCGCGGCTAACGCTGAAAATGTGTTGCCAACTGATCAGGCTAATCTTACGGGGACGCAACAGGATGGTCAGGAACATCAGGAGAGTGATGAGGAAGTGGAATCCTCGAACGCTAACCGTGATGGTGGCCAGCGTGAGAAAGTGGCTGATGGTACGGCCAATGTAACCACAACACTGTCCAAAGAGGACTTGTTAGAGGCCATGAAGGTAATGGGGACTCAGGTGGCGGCTATGGCCCAATTGTTCACGCCATTAGTGAACTCCTCAGTTGGCCAAGCTACGCCTGTGGCTACAACCGCCCCCAACACCAATGGTCCAGTTGTGGAAACGGTCAAGGTGATCGAGATTGATCCACCAGAAAGGACCGGGAAAAAGGTGGACTATCTGAGTTTGCTTCAGCACATCTCCCGTCTAGGGACGAAGCATTTCTCAGGAAGCACCGATCCTATTGAGGAAGACGAGTGGAGAAGTAGGCTAAAACTTCAGCTCAACTCGTTGTCCCGAGGATTACAAGAGAGACATTGCGGTTCACTTCCTGGAAGGGGACGCGCATAATTGGTGGCTGGCTGTGAACAAGCGCACCAATGGAAGTCTCCACAGTTTTGCGGATTTCGAAGATGAATTCAACCGCAAATACTTTCCTGCAGAGGCTTGGGACCGTCTGGAAGGTATATTCCTAGACGTTACCCAAGGCCACAGGGCCGTACGTGAGTACGAAGAGGAGTTCAACCGGCTCCGATGTTTTGTTGGAAGGGAACTTGAGGACGAGACAGTCCAGGTTCGTCGGTTCATTCGAGGCTTAAGGCCGGAGCTGAGAACTCACTGTTCGATCCGCACCTTCAGCACCGTCGGAGAGCTGGTTGAACGTGTAGCTCTTTTGGAGTCTAACTTGGCCGAGGAAGCCAAGCTTAAGACAAAGTCGCAGTCTGTCCCGACGGGTAAGACTAACGACCGAAAGAGGAAGTGGGACCAGGTTGACGGAGGCAAGGCCTCTAGTGGACGACCTGAATGTCCCAAGTGTGGTAAGAACCATCCAGGTGAATGCTGGAAAGCCATGGGAGCTTGTGTGAGATGTGGCAGCTTGGATCATTCCATCCGAGATTGCACTCGACCAAGCCGGACTCAGGGCCAATCCAGTGGCAGCGGCTCTCGGACTTGTTTCCATTGCGGCCAAAGCGGACACTTCCAAAGTGAATGTCCTAAGCGGCAAGGAGGACAAGGGAAGGGTCGTGGAGACACGGGAAAGTCGACCCAGAGCAGGCCGACCACAACACCAAGGGTGTATGAGCTGTCCCGTGACGACGGCGCTTCTGGATCGTTTGATTCGATCTCTGGTAATTCCTGAATTTATCTGTTTACATTCAATAGAATGCTTGGTCTGGAACCTAGAGTGGCTAGGGGATTCTGATGTGGGTCTCTTATAGGGACCCTCATGATTGGTGGTGTTGAAACCAACGTGCTTTTCGACACAGGGGCTACACATAGTTTTGTGAGTCCGGAACTGGTCAGAAAGGGTCTGTTCTGCCTCTGTTCTGGGGATAATTCGAGACTAGTGAGGGCGGCCGGTGGGCAAATCATGCACTCATTAGGGCTCATGACTAATATCCCGGTAATGATCCAGGAGAAAAATCTGCCTGTAGATCTCATTGTGTTGCGCCTACAGAATCACGATGTGATCCTAGGCATGGATTGGTTGGGAAAGTATCGGGCCACTCTCGACTGCCACAGAGGATGTGTACGGTTGGAGACTGGACCTCACCCGATCCAGTACCAAAGTCTGAATATGAGTCCGGCTCTGGATAGAGTAGTGGTGTCAGCAATCCGAGCAGAACGGATGCTTAGACGGGGTTGTGAAGCATATTTGACCACAATTACCACTATGGAGCACGGCAGGTCTGATGATCAGAAAGATCTAACTGAGGACCCGTTGGTGTCTGAGTTCCCAGATGTGTTCCGTTCACTACAGGGTGTCCCCCCTGATAGGTCGGATCCATTTACGATTGAACTAGAACCAAGGACAGCTCCGCTGTCCAAGAGTCCGTACCGAATGGCTCCAGCCGAGATGGCCGAGCTAAAGAAGCAATTAGAAGAATTGCTGGACAAGGGGTTCATACGTCCAAGTAGCTCTCCTTGGGGTGCACCAGTCCTCTTTGTGAAAAAGAAGGATGGTAGCATGCGTCTGTGTATTGACTATCGAGGGTTGAACAGGGTTACTGTGAAGAGCAAGTACCCGTTGCCCAGAATAGATGAGTTGTTGGATCAACTCAAAGGAGCCAAGTGGTTTTCTAAGATTGATTTGGCCTCAGGGTATCATCAGATCCCTATAGAGCCAAATGATATTAGAAAGACAGCATTCTGGACCAGGTACGGCCACTACGAGTTTGTGGTTATGCCATTCGGTCTGACCAATGCGCCTGCTGCATTCATGAAAATGATGAACAGCGTTTTCCGAGATTTCCTGGACGAATCAGTGATCATCTTCATTGATGATATCCTGATTTACTCCAAGGATGAGGAATCTCATCGGAAACACCTGAGAGCCGTGCTGGAACGATTACGGAAACACAAGCTCTATGCAAAACTCAGTAAATGCAGTTTTTGGCAGAAGAGCATTGGGTTTCTCGGCCACATTGTGTCCGGTGAGGGCGTCTCGGTGGATCCAGAGAAGATCAGGGCAATCAAGGATTGGCCTCGACCACGCAGTGCCACGGAAGTCAGAAGCTTCCTAGGGCTGGCAGGTTATTATAGAAAGTTTGTGAAAGGATTCGCAAGCTTGGCTCAGCCTATAACGCTGTTGACTGGGAAGGACGTTAAGTTCACATGGTCTGAAGAGTGTGGGAATGTTTCTCCGCGCTTAAGGACATGCTGACTAGCGCACCCATTCTGGTTCTTCCAGAGGCCGACCAACCCTATATGGTTTATACGGACGCGTCCATAACAGGACTAGGTTGCATATTAACCCAGCATGGGAAGGTCATCGCCTATGCGTCAAGGCAGTTGAGAAAACATGAGGGAAACTACCCCACCCATGACCTTGAAATGGCTGCGGTAGTGTTCGCCTTAAAGATTTGGCGATCATACTTGTATGGTGCCAAGGTTCAGATACTTACGGACCATAAGAGTCTTAAGTATATATTCACCCAGCCTGAGTTAAACTTAAGGCAGAGAAGGTGGATGGAGTTTGTAGCTGATTACGATCTGGATATCACCTATCATCCGGGAAAGGCTAATCTGGTCGCAGATGCCTTGAGCCGGAGAAGGGCCGACGTATCAGCCGAACGAGAAGCGGACGACCTGGACGGTACGGTTCGTGCCCTACGGTTGAACGCATCGACCAAAGAGTCTGAACCACTCGGATTAGAGGCGGTCAATCAGGCCGACCTGCTTACCCGCATTCGGTTGGCTCAAGGTCAGGACGAGAACCTAAACAAGGTTGCTCAGAATGATAGGACGGAGTACCAAACTGCAAAGGATGGTACCATCCTAGTAAACGGTCGGATCAGTGTTCCTAATGATAGGAGTCTAAAGGAAGAGATTATGAGGGAGGCTCATAAATCCAGATTCTCGGTTCATCCTGGTGCGACCAAGATGTATCAGAACCTTAAGAAGTTCTATCATTGGATCCGTATGAAGGCCGATGTCGCGGAATGGGTGGCCAAGTGTTCTGTGGGAACCGAAATTCACACCGTCGATTTCCGTTTAAATAAGGAAACTAGGAAAACCCTAATTTCCCAGAGGACCCGGATATCTGCTAATTACCACACGTCAAGCAATCAGAACACGAGAATAACAACGTTAAAGTATAATAAATCGAAAAGAGAGCAAAGAAGATCTTATTCCGAATCTGCGTATGAGCGTTTACAACAAGGTATAAGCCTGGGCTCGAGAGTTGTCGGCGAGATTCCTAGTTCTAGCAACCCTAAGACGGCTAAACCTAATTGAGTCGCAGCTCGAAATAACAAAAACGGAAAATTGCCTAAATCGCTCTAAGTGCTAATTTTGCTCTGAAAAAGTTCTCCCCCATGCTCCTCGCCTAGGACTCCTTATATACTAGCTCCAAGGTCGGTTTACGCTTTTACTCTTCTGCCCTTAAGCCGTCATAGCATAAAAATGGAGATATTCCATTTTACCCGATCTTCACAATTATCTTCAAAACGTCCGTATTTATCCGCGGAAACTTGACATTTATCCTTCCATGTGGGCCAAGCGTAAACCGTGCTGCGGTTTACGGGCTTTGGGTTAGGAAATCGTAGGATGGGCCTCGAGTCGTGTTTTAGGTCCGTTTGGGCCGTCTTCCGACTCGACACGTTTACTACGAATTTTCCGTGGTTTCTCATCCGTGAAGTTTGATCGATGAGTTGGAATAGCGGAAAACGTGGACTGAGCTTGCTACGGTCTTCGGGAGATAGCGTTCGAAGATTTGACGAGAATGCATGGATTGATGTATGTCGATGTCCGGAAGAGTTCAATCGCTACACAGCGACCAAACTTCGGCTCGAGCCCGGTCGCTACGTAGCGACTGAGCGACTCGGTCGCTACGTAGCGACGAGCGCGACCGCTACGTAGCGACCGACGATCGGTCGCTACGTAGCGACCGAGCGGTACGATCGCTTGGTCGCTACGTAGCGACCGAGCGGGACGATCGCTCGGTCGCTACGTAGCGACCGAGCTCGGTCGCTACGTAGCGACCGAGCGGGACGATCGCTGGTCGCTACGTAGCGACCGAGCGGTCGCTCGTAGCGACCGAGCTCGGCTCTGTCGCTACGTAGCGACCGAGCGGGACGATCGCTCGGTCACTACGTAGCGACCGAGCTTTGGCTCGAGCTCGGTCGCTACGTAGACCCCGAGCGGGCTTTCGTCGGACATCTCGATTCTTTCTTCCGTAAAGCTTTTTCGTAAGGAAGAATCTATTTCGAAAAGTACTCTTCGGAGGAATTCTTATTTTCTTCCTCGGACGTTTTTATTGTTAAATTTGTCGTAACCGTTTTTGACCCCAACAGTTAGCCCCCCAGCCCGTTAGAGTTATGACTCTAGCGGGCGGATAGATGACTTTGACAAGTTTAAGTGTATCGGACGAAATTCACATTTTAAACTCCGCGGAAAAAAGTTGTCGAGACGATATTCCGAACCCATACTTCTATAAGTAGTGAGCTCTTGTCATTCATTTTCTTCACACCTTCCCTTCTTCATTCCTTCAAAAACCTCTCTAGTTTCATAACTTCCCTTTCAACATGTCTTCCTCCCAAGGTGATAAGAAGAATTCCGACGTCGAGATGGGCGAGGCCACTTCTCCGGCTCTGGTTCTAACTTCTCCGGCGGAAGCGCCGGCTTGTGTTGCCGGTCATCTTTCTTTCCGAGAGAAACTAGTTCGTCGCCAAGCCGAGAAAGAGCTAGCTCAAGCTGGCTCCGAGTTTCCGTCTTCTTCCGCGCAGGTCGTTGCCCCGTGTCATGGGACCGAAGTCATGGCTCCTCTCTCGCAAGCCCTTCCTGCGGGATCTTCCACGACTCCGATCCTCGTCGAGGACAAGGAGAAGGCTGCTGACTCTATGCCTCCTCCTCCAGCCAGAAAGGAAATCGTTCTGGCATTGCGTGCTCCTAGCGCTGTCCTGGATACTCAGCCTAAGAGTCGGAAGAGGAAACTCGCCAAGAGTGGCGACGGGGAGACTTCGCAGCGAGGTGGATCGAGCCTAGCCTCGGGACTTCGCGGAAAGGTTTGTCTCTTGTTTGAATTCTCGATCGTCTTTTGTGCATTCTTTTCTCGGACTTAGTCTTAAGAATTCTCACCGTTTGCAGTTCATATCGTTGATCGATGGGATGATCAGCGAATGTGGTTCTGAGACCAGTCGCCTTTCCGGGGAGTTGGTGGAGCTTCAGGGCAGATGGTCCGAAACCGAGGCCATGTTGACGGCTGTCGAGGACTCTCACTCTGCGAAAGTGTCGAAGCTCGAGGTTGCGATAGGAGAGCTTGAGAGGGACCTTGGGAAGACGGCGAGTTCCTTGCTTAAGGAAAAGAAGGCCAGGAAGGCCAAATCCTCGGAGGTGCGTCGACTCCAGCGTCAGATCGAGAGTGACGCGGGACTAGCGCACCGCGGGATCCAAGAGGCTACGGATGCCCTTCGTGCGGCGTTTCAAGCTCGCTTGGCGAAAATTTCTGCTTCCCTGGGTTCCCTCGAGTGTATCCGGAGCAGGGATTTCGCTTTGGCGACGATTGAGGGCGGGATGGCCGTGGTTCGGTCGTTCCAAAGTGAGACTCCCCCGACCTTGGAGGCCGAAGAGGCCCGACTGTCCGGCTGCAAGGGAGATATGGCGGCCGAGGATGGAGATTTCGGTCTCATCCTGGCCGACCTGAAATCCGCGTGCTTCCTTCCGACGTGTTCAGAAGACCCAGAGGGGAAAGACCTGATGGTCGGAGAGAACGGAAGCGGCGCGGCTCCAGGCTCGGATGAGGCAGCGGGTGAAGAGGGGGCGTAAGATCTGAGGGTGACTTGGGTTAGATCTCTTGCGAGAGATTTTTTTTTTTTATGTTTCGGCCTTGAATGGCCTTGTTTGTATTTCGGGACTGGCCGTGTGTGGCTTTGAATCCCTGCCCCTCCGCGGCTTTCTTTTTATAGTACGATAATCGGATAACGCTTTTTTATGAGTTTGTGAATAGTGGGGAGGAAGGTGATGAGTTGTCGTCTCATATCCTTCTTCGATTGTGAAATGTTTCATTCGAGATCTGTTTCGAGAGTTCTTCCGCGAGATGTGAACTCTGCGGGGGTGCTGAAGGTGTCGAACATAAACATAGGGGCATGGTTTAAGAATCTCTTATCTTTCGATATCATGTCTTTGAGATGTTAGAGACCAGTGCGCTGGGTTTAGGGCAAGACCTAGGTTTACTTTCGGTTTAAGGATTGTGCGGTGACTAACCGGCTATCGTTTTTTCCTGTCGCGATTTCTTCCTGATTCGTATCGATGTAAAGTCCGCGATAGGTTCTCGGCTTATATGACTTGTTTGATACGAACCGAGCATCTCTCCGGAGACCGGAAGTGCTAGACCAAAATTTCAGATTTCTTTTATAGCGCTATTATCCTTGTGTCAGATGTAAGAGAGTCATCTCCGTGAGATGGCTATGTCTGTTTAGGACGTTTGTGAGTTCGATGTGATCAGCATCGGACTTGGTGGAGCGTGCCGTTGTTTTGAATATTTTGCGCAAAATAAGTGTTAGTGTGTGCATATATATATGCCTTTTTTGTGATGGAGGTTTCGTTCGCTTGAAAGAAATAAACTTTGAGGCATCTTTTGCGACGTCTCGCGATGCTAAAGGTTGCTTCTCCTAAGCGGCCGACTAATTTCCGAAGACCTCGTTCTGATTTTACGGGTGAGGATGTTTTGATAAGTCAAAAACACCAAAAGCGTGGTAAGAAGTTTTTCGATTTTTTGGGAGTATAGGAGTATACGTACCCACTCCCACCCTCTTTTAATGAGGGGGGACAGCTGAATTTGCCTTTCGACAAACTGCCTACGTACTCCTTGCGGAGATCAAGCCGTCTCGTAGTTCAGTGATTGCGAGTTGGTTTGTTTAGTGATAGTATTTTTTGAGATGCATCGCGTTCCAGGTTCTAGGGATTTTTATGCCCTGCATGTTGGCTATTTCGTAAGAACCTGGTCGGACGACTTTTTCGATTTTATGGGACCTTCCCAGTTTGCTCCGAGTTTTCCCGCGTTTCGTTCAGCGGTGTTTTGGAAGACTTTGCGAAGGACCAGATCTCCCTGATTGAACCTACGATTCCGTACGTTGGAATTATAGTATCTCGCAGCGGCGTGCTGGTAGTTTTGAATTCGGATGAGCGCTCGATCTCGGCGCTCGTTAATGAGGTCGAGATCATCCAAGAGCATAGCATCGTTGAGTTCCTCTCGTTCGGGTAAGAACCTTGTTCGAACACCGGGAAATTCTACTTCTGCGGGAATCATGCATTCCGTGCCGTATACCAGGCGAAGGGAGTTTCTCCCGTTGCTCGCCTTGGGGTGGTACGGTGAGACCAGAGGACTCCCTCGAGTTCGTCGGCCCATCTACCTTTTTTGGCCTCTAAGCGTTTCTTCAGTCCGTCGAGAATGGTCTTGTTGATTGTTTCAGCCTGTCCGTTGCACTGCGGATATCTGGGAGTTGACTTGTTGAGTCGTATCTTCCATTTTTTGCAGAATGCCTCGAATCGGGTGGAAATGAACTGAGACCCGTTATCGGTTACGATTTCGTAAGGAACTCCATGCCTACAAATGATGTTTTTCCATACGAAATTCTCGACTTGGACGTCTTTTATACTTGCGTACGAGTCCGCCTCTACCCATTTTGAGAAAAAATCGGTAAGGACTAGAAGGAAACGCTTTTGCTTTGAATTATGCAGAGGTCCGACAATATCCATGGCCCAGCGCATAAAGGGATAAAGCGATGTGATGGAGGAAAGAACTTCGGCCGGTTGTCGGATAGTTGGCGCATGCCTTTGGCATTTTTCGCATTTTCGTGCGAATTTCTCGCAATCTCCGATCATTGTTGGCCAATAGTATCCATGGCGTTTGATTTTCACGGCTAGTGATCTTCCGCCGGAATGGTTGCCGCAGGAGCCGGAATGTATTTCCTTCATTACTTTCCTCGCCTTTTCTCCTTCCAGGCACGTCAGGAGTGGTCCGGAGAATCTCCATTTGTAGATTTCGCCGTCCACTGTTACGTAGCGTGCGGCCTGTGTTCGGACCTTGCGAGCTGCCCATTTTTCGGCGGGCAGTTGCCCGTCGACAATGTAGTCTCGAATCGTCTGAAGCCATGGGGTATCACAGCCGTAATCAGATTGCTCCGATGGTGGTGGTATCGTAATTTCTTCTTCCTCGTCGTCTTGACCCTCTATGAGATTGACGACGACTGGCGGTCCGATACTCGGATGTTCGATGAATTCGACCGGAATTACCCTTTTGAGTCCTGGATCGGAACTTGATGCTAGGGCCGCGAGGGCGTCCGCCTGGACATTTTCGGAACGGGGGATCCGGGTAAGGGCGAAACAGTCGAAGTCTTGAGCTAGACCTTGGACCAGTTTGAGTTACGCGTCCATCCGTTCGTCTCTGGCTTCATACTCTCCGCTGAATTGACTGGCCACTAACTGGGAGTCGCAGTAAGCGTGGAGATTACATATTTTTAAGCCGTGAGCCAAACGTAGACCTGCGATTAATGCTTCGTATTCGGCCTCGTTGTTTGAGGCATGGAATTCCAGCCTGAACGATTGTTCCAAGATCTCGCTCGTTGGAGATGTGAGACGGATCCCGATACCTGATCCTTGCTTGGATGAGGATCCGTCGACGTGGAGGAGCCAGGTGGAATTTGGTTCCTCATTGGTTATTGTTCCCGTTGGAAGTTCGACCAAGAAGTCTGCGAGCACTTGTGATTTTGCGCTCATCCTTGGTCGGTATTCGATGTCATACTCGCTCAACTCGACCGCCCACTTAGCCAGTCGGCCTGATTGACTCGGGCTATGCAAAATTGTCCGTAAGGGAAAAGTCGTGAGGATGACGATTGTGTGGGATTGGAAATATGGTCTTAGTTTTCGGGCCGATGTTACAACCGCGCACGCCAATTTTTCCATCAATGGATACCTAGATTCGGCATCCAGCAAGGTTTTGCTTATGTAAAAAATAGGTTTCTGCTCCCCGCGTTCTTCCCTGATCAGGACTCCGCTTACGGCCGTTGCTGACACCGCGATGTACAAGAATAAAGGCTCCCCTTCAACGGGTTTTGCGAGGACTGGAGGAGTAGCTAAATAACGCTTCAGCTGTTGGAAGGCGTTTTCGCACTCTTCCGACCATTCGAATTTTTTATTTCCTCGCAGGACGTCGTAGAAGGGCAGGCACTTATCTGTTGATCGTGAAATAAATCGGTTAAGTGCTGCGATTCTGCCGGTCAGTCTTTGGACTTCCCGTTTATTCTTTGGTGAAGCCATCTCGATTAGAGCGTTGATCTGTTTTGGATTTGCTTCGATGCTGCGGTACGTGACCAAGTAGCCGAGGAATTCCCCTGATGCCACGGCGAATCTACATTTTGTCGGGTTGAGCTTCATGTTATGGGAATTTAGTTGTGCAAAGCATTCTTCGAGATGTGACACGTGATCTCTTGCTTTGAGGGATTTGACGAGCATGTCGCCGATATAAACCTCCATCGTTTTTCCGAGTTGTTTGGAGAACATTCGGTTCACGAGTCGTTGGTAAGTTGCACCAGCGTTTTTGAGGCCGAAGGGCATTACCTTGTAGCAATAAGTTCCGCGATCGGTAATGAACGCAGTCTTTTCACGATCGTCGGGATTCATCCTAATTTGATTATAACCTGAGAAGGCATCCATGAAGGATAAGAGTTCGTTGCCCGCTGTTGCTTCTACCAATCGATCGATATGTGGTAAAGGGAAGCTATCCTTTGGACATGCCTTGTTTAGGTCGGTAAAATCCACGCAAACTCGCCACTTCCCGTTCTTCTTTTTGACTACTATGGGGTTGGCGAGCCAGTCCGGGTACCTTACTTCTGTTATCGACCCAACTTTAAGCAATTTTTCGACCTCATCGTTTACTGCGGCAGCACGTTCGGGTCCTAGCTTCCGTCTTTTCTGTTTGACGGGTTTGAACGTTGGGTCGATATTCAGCTCGTGACATGTTATGTTAATGTCGATTCCCGGCATATCTTCTGCAGCCCATGCGAAAGTATTAAGGTTCTTTTTAAGACAGGTTATGAGTTCTGTCCTTAAAGGTTCGTGGAGATTGGCTCCAATCTCGACGCAGCGTTCTGGGAAGGCTTCGTCGAGACAGATCGTTACCACGGGTTCGCATGTTGGCTCGCGTTTTTCATCTAGAGCTGCGATGCTGCGAGACTGCCAGAAGAATTCCGCTGAATCCTGACTTCGCGTATCTTTGCTGGAGGTCTTTTTCTCCGCTTTTCTAGGAGTGATTTCGAGGGTCTGTCTCTTTCGCTTCAGTTCCGCGGCGAAACATACCTGTGAAACTCTCGGATTTCCCCAAATTACCTCGACTCCGTTAGGGGTCGGGAACTTTAGGCAAAGATGGTAGGTTGATGGGATTGCGCGCATGGTGTTCCCATGATAACGTTGTAAGATGCAGGACGGTCAACGACTAGAAACTCTGTGACGTTCGTCACGGTTCCGGCTTTGACAGCGAGATTAATCGATCCATAGGCCATGGTCGTTTCCCCCGAAAGCCCCAGCAGTGGGCTTGGGCATTTCGTGACTTCGGATTGATTGATCCCCATCTTTTCGAGAGTGTCTTTGAAGATGATATCGGCCGAACTTCCGGTATCGATTAGCACTCTAGCGACGTCGATATCTCGAATCGTCAACTCGATAACAAGGAGGTCGTTTCGAGGTTTGGCTCGATCGATCGTTGCTCCCCCCTTGAATGAGATAACGTTAGCGCATGTCGAATCTTGCATACCGGTCCTGATCGTTGAGTGGCTTTTGCGGGTTAGATTGATCCGTATGTCCCCCTCCTTCTAGCGCCAAACTGTGGGAACCGAAATTCACACCGTCGATTTCCGTTTCAATAAGGAAACTAGGAAAACCCTAATTTCCCAGAGGACCCGGATATCTGCTAATTACCACACGTCAAGCAATCAGAACACGAGAATAACAACGTTAAAGTATAATAAATCGAAAAGAGAGCAAAGAAGATCTTATTCCGAATCTGCGTATGAGCGTTTACAACAAGGTATAAGCCTGGGCTCGAGAGCTGTCGGCGAGATTCCTAGTTCTAGCAACCCTAAGACGGCTAAACCTAATTGAGTCGCAGCTCGAAATAACAAAAACGGAAAATTGCCTAAATCGCTCTAAGTGCTAAGTTTGCTCTGAAAAAGTTCTCCCCCATGCTCCTCGCCTAGGACTCCTTATATACTAGCTCCAAGGTCGGTTTACGCTTTTACTCTTCTGCCCTTAAGCCGTCATAGCATAAAAATGGAGATATTCCATTTTTCCCGATCTTCACAATTATCTTCAAAACTTCCGTATTTATCCGCGGAAACTTGACATTTATCCTTCCTTGTGGGCCAAGCGTAAACCGTGCTGCGGTTTACGGGCTTTGGGTTAGGAAATCGTAGGATGGGCCTCGAGTCGTGTTTTAGGTCCCTTTGGGCCGTCTTCCGACTCGACACGTTTACTACGAATTTTCCGCGGTTTCTCATCCGCGAAGTTTGATCGATGAGTTGGAATAGCGGAAAACGTGGACTGAGCTTGCTACGGTCTTCGGGAGATAGCGTTCGAAAATTTGACGAGAATGCATGGATTGATGTCTGTCGATGTCCGGAAGAGTTCAATCGCTACATAGCGACCGAACTTCGGCCCGATCAGGACGATCGCTTGGTCGCTACGTAGGGACCGAGCTTGGCCGAGCTTGGTCGCTACGTAGCGACCGAGCGGGACGATCGCTCGGACGCTATGTAGCGACCGAGCTTGGCCGAGCACCGAGAGGGACGATCGCTCGGTCGCTACGTAGCGACCGAGCGGGCTTTCGTCGGACATCTCGATTCTTTCTTCCGTAAAGCTTTTTCGTAAGGAAGAATCTATTTCGAAAAGTACTCTTCGGAGGAATTCTTATTTTCTTCCTCGGACGTTTTTAATGTTAAATTTGTCGTAACCGTTTTTGACCCCAACATGTTCCACTTGCCAACTCATCAAAGCAGAACATCAAGTGCCTAGTGGGTTATTACAAAGCTTGCCTATTCCAGAATGGAAATGGGATCACATCACAATGGACTTTGTGACTGGGTTCCCTACCACGAGGAATAAGAAAGATGCGGTTTGGGTTGTGGTTGATCGCCTAACCAAATCAGCACACTTCCTGGCTATCAAAAAGTCGGATGGGGTAGATCAGATTGTACGTAAGTACATTGATGAGATCGTCCGACTACATGGTGTGCCGGCAAGCATAGTATCAGATAGGGATTCAAGGTTCACATCTTACTTCTGGAAGGCTTTCCAAAAAGCTTTAGGAACAAGAGTGAACATGAGTACAGCCTATCACCCACAGACGGATGGACAGTCTGAACGTACGATCCAGACATTGGAAGATATGTTGCGAGCATGTGTTCTAGACTGGGGTGATTCCTGGGAGAAACATCTACCTCTGGTAGAATTTGCTTACAACAATAGCTTCCATAGTAGTATTGGCATGTCGCTATACGAAGCTCTGTATGGGCGTCCATGCAGGACACCCTTATGCTGGACTCAAGTTGGGGAACGCAGCATGATTGGTCCGGAGATTGTCGAAGAGACAACCGAAAAGATCAAGTTCTTGAGGGACAAGATGAGACAGGCACAAGACCGCCAAAAGAACTATGCAGATCGAAGAAGGAAAGATCTCGAGTTCCAAGTAGGTGACTTGGTGTATCTCAAAATGATTACCTTCAAAGGACGAGTCCGGATCTCCGGAAGACGGAAGTTAGATCCAAGATACTTGGGGCCGTTCAAGGTCATTGAAAGAGTTGGGATGGTGGCCTATAAGTTGGAATTGCCGGCCAAGATGGACGCATTCCATAATGTGTTCCACGTCTCCCAACTTCGGAAATGTTTGACGGACCAAGACATCGCTCTTCCTGCCATTCCAGACGATCTTGGTAAGAACCTAACCTTGGAAACAAGACCAGTTCGAATCATAGATAGGATGGAAAAAGCAACAAGGAAGAAGACGGTCCAGATGGTCAAGGTCGTCTGGGACTGTAATGGTCAAGATATAATCACTTGGGAAACCGAAGCTAGAATGAAAGCAGAGTACCCAGAGTGGTTGGATCAGTTTGTTTCCGAGGAAGCATTCGATTCGGATTCGAGGACGAATCCATCCCAAGGGGGGGAGACTTGTCACGCCCCCAATCCTGAGTAGGATTGTTGGGACGGCCATGGTTCGAGGAAACGTGCAAGCCAGTCCTAGGACATCAAGGCAAGCGTTCCATGGTCGAGAAAGAAGGTTAAGGACATAAGGAAACTTAGACTTAACCTTATACAAGCTAAGAGACAGCTACGACGAGTAAGACGGTAGCTGGACGAAGTGGACGAGTAGCTCGGCCAGCTCAAGGAAGCTAGGTTCAGTTCACTCCAGCTCAGTCCCTACTAGGTCAGCTCCACTAGCTGGACTACTAGCTCACTCAGCTGAGGCAGCTGAGAGTCAGCTCATCTCAGCTAGACGGACTGTCCGGGCTTTAGGCCGACGGTCCGGGTCCGGGTCAGTGGCGGGCTGTGAGGTCCGGCCATGAGGCCATGGGCTTTTGGGTCTTAGGACAAGGCCATGGGCTAAGTCCAGGAGGCTTGGGGCGTGGGTTGGGCTTGTGGCCGACCCCAAACCCAATCAGAAAGGGCGAAGGGATGCAAGTGGCCGAAAGGGGACAACCCTTGGCCGATGGTGCCCATTCGCTAGCAAGTCATGCCTGTTCGTGGGGCAAGACTTACCCCCTCGTTTTCTATAAATATGGGGGCTCTCTGGTCGATTTCATTATCCAATTCCAGAGTAAAATACTCAGAGAAACCGTAGAGAGAAAGAAAGAGAGAAAGAGAGAGTTCCGGCCAAGAGAAAGGCCGATTGTGGTGGTGTTGTGTTCCGGCGACTCTGATCGTTTGAGAACTAACTCCGGTCAAGAATGGGAGATCAAGACAAGGAGAAGAGCATGGAGAACCCAGACGTGGTTCACAAGGTGTGTGATGGGCCGTGGCTCCATCAGACCGAACGGACGGTCCATGCGACCGCACCGCGGCTCTGCTCGGTTCCTAAGTCCCATCCGGCTCTCCTTATCTGTTTCAATTCGTTTCTCTTCTCTTCTCTCTGGTTAAACAAGAAAGGTTGTGTTGGTTGAGTCCAAGGGACACGTCCCTAGGCTTTGGCCGAACATAATCAAACCGCTAGCCTAGACACGGGTCGGTTAGTGGGATGATCCGATCGCACCAAGACTGGGCGGTTAGGACGAACGGTTGGGAATGACCCAAAGGGCACGAGTTGTCAAGAGTCACGAGTGTCCAAGAGGCACGAATGGCCAAAGGGTACATGTTCCAAACGGTGTCTTTCGGGACAGGTTAGGACCGATCCTTATGGATCAGCCTATGGCTTGTCTAGTCAAGACAAGGTCACGGTTTGTCTAAGCCAAGGTAGAGTCGCAAGGTCTGACCGGTTGCTAAGCCTTCCGGATTAGGCTTGAGGCTTACTCGGCCGATTGGATCCAGGCCTAAGGCCGGATCAGGTAAGGGAGTCCGTTGGGCCATCGAGCCGGACTCCATTGGCCGGTCGAACCTAGATTCTATCCGGTTAGACGGATTGGTCTTTGGGGACGATCCGGATCTGTTCGTGTGTTCTGTTATCTATTCTGGACTATCTATCTGATTCTAAGTCAAGGGGTGGTTGGTTGAATGACTTAGGATACGGTAGGTAGGTTCATACGTTTTATGATTATGTTGACTGAGGTTTATCTAAGTTCTAGGAACCAAGCCAAGCATTGTAGAATCAATCCGTTCTATTCTCGGTTATGATTAATGCTTATCTGGTTGTGGTTTCAGGAACTAAGGATGGTTCTGGTCAAGCCAAGGAGCCGTGAAGGCTCGGTCAGTGAGAGGCTGTGTAACGTGTGGTTAGATGATACTAGGGATGAACTAGTGATTGTCTATGAGACTGTTAAGAAGTTGTGTATTGAATCTAATGTTTCTAAGTAATACAAAGTTTATACATTGTTATTCCGCTGTGCAATCTGTTCCTTTGTTTATGAACCTCATATTCGAATATGACTTAGCAAATAAAAGACTTAAAATGGATCAAACAAGCAAAGAAATTAATAAGTAAGCATTCGTATCCAGTTGGGTCAAGAGACCAGGAACGGGTCTTACAACACTCAAGAACAATCTCTTGGATCAAATCGGCCAATCCAAGGTTTGTGTCTCTCTTTCTCTCTTGAATTTTCTCTGTGTTTCTCTCTGTGTGAAAGTGAGTAAAAATCGACCAGAATGGCAGAAATGAGAGAGAGAGGACGACTTAAACTGTCCCCAACCGCCTGGGCGAACAGTTACCAAAAATCACATCCCTTCTTCCCAAAACGGTCCCATAATCGTCCCATAACCGCCCATTGGCGGTTTCTCCCCTTTTCTTCCTTTGACAAATCGATCACTGAGCCTCAGCTCACACTCTGGAAGCTTGCCCACTCCCTGTCCCAAGCCTAAGACCAATTTGGTCGAACCGTCCTGCACCCGGACCAACGGCTCGCCCAGTAACCGTCCCGGACTCGTCCACACTGATCCGAACCAGAACGCACCATTCACCGGATTGAGCTGACCTCCAGCTGTTCCCAGCTGAGTGAGCTAGTCCACCAGCTCCTGTGAGCTGAACAGATCATGGTGAACTGAATACTAGCTGAACCGAGCTGATTGAACTCAAACCAACACTCGTCCAGCTGCCTAAACACTCACTCAACTCCTTTACCCTTGTTTCCATCGTATCCTGGTTAAGTCTCAGCTGACTGATGCCCTTAACCTTCATTCAGGGCCATGATACGCTTGTCTCAAGGTCTAATGACCTGACTGGTGCGTCTCCCCGCACCATGACCCGTATCTAGGATCAGGGACATGACAAGTCTCCCCCACTAACTTGGGATTCGTCCTCGAATCCATGTTAAGTGTTTCCTCAGGAAGAAATTGTCTGTACCAATCCGGATACATAGCTTTCATTTTTGCTTCTGTTTCCCAAGTGATGAGGTCTTTACCGTTGTAATCCCACACCACTTTGATCATGGGAACTGTCTTCTTTCTCATAGCTTTCTCTGACCGATCCATAATCCGAACCGGCAAGGTTTCCAAAGCCAGGTCCTTACCAAGGTCAGCAGGAATCTCGGGCAAGACAATGTCTTGTTCAGACAAGCATTTCCGGAGTTGGGATACATGGAACACATTGTGGTATGCATCCATTGCTGATGGCAAGTCCAACTTGTATGCCACTGCACCCACTCTCTCTATGATCCTGAATGGACCCAAGTACCTAGGATCCAGTTTCTTTCGTCCAGAAACCCTGGTCCTACCCTTAAAGGTAATCATCTTGAGATACACCAGGTCATTGACTTCAAACTCAAGATGTTTCCTACGCTTGTCTGCATAGCTCTTTTGGCGGTTCTGCGCCTCTTTCATCTTCTCTTTGACCATCCTGATCTTCTCAGTTGTCTGTTCTACAATCTAAGGACCCAACATGCTACGCTCCCCCACTTGGGTCCAGCATAGGGGTGTCTTGCACGGCCTACCATACAAAGCCTCATATGGCGACATACCAATGCTTGTATGGAAGCTGTTGTTGTAAGCAAACTCCACTAAGGGTAAGTGTTTTTCCCAAGACTCTCCCCAGTCTAACACACACGCCCTGAGCATATCCTCCAAGGTTTGGATTGTCCTTTCAGACTGCCCATCCGTCTGAGGATGATAAGATGTGCTCATATTCACTCTGGTTCCCAAGGCCTTTTGGAAAGCCTGCCAGAAATAAGATGTAAATCTTGGATCCCTGTCCGAGACAAGGCTTGCTGGAACACCATGCAACCTCACTACCTCTTCTAGGTACACTTGCACAATCCGGTCGACCCCATCCCCTTTCTTGATAGGCAGGAAATGAGCCGACTTGGTCAGCCGATCAACCACAACCCATACTGCATCTTTCTTATTCCTGGTAGTGATGTGATCCCATTTCCATTCTGGTATGGGTAGGTTCTGAAGTAGACCACTGGGAACCTGATGTTCTGCCTTCAGCAGTTGACAAGTGGGACACTTAGCCACCCACTCTGCAACATCAGATTTCATCCTCACCCAATGGTAGTACCTTTTCAGATCCCTATACATCTTGTTCAGTCCAGGATGAACTGAAAACTTAGGCTTATGAGCCTGTCTCATAATCTTTTCTTTGAGTTCCTTATCATTAGGAACACTGACCATCCCATTGACCAAGATGGTACCATTGTCAGTTATCTGGTACTCGGTCTTGTCATTGGCGGCTACCTTCTTTAGATTTTCATCCAGGCCCCGTGCTTGCCTGATCCTGGTCAGGAGATCGGCCTGGTTCACTGCCTCCAACCCCAATGGCTCATCTGAACCAACCAAGGTGTTGAGGTTCAAGGACCTGATCATCCCTTCCAGTTCATCCGCCTCCCTCTCAGATGACACTTCAGGCCTTCTGCGGCTCAAAGCATCAGCCACTAGGTTAGCTTTCCCAGGATGATAAGCTATGTCCAGATCATAATCTGCAACAAACTCCATCCATCTCCTCTGCCTTAAGTTTAACTCAGGCTGATTGAATATGTACTTCAAGCTCTTATGGTCTGTGAGTATTTGCACCCTGGCACCATAAAGATATGATCTCCATATCTTTAATGCAAATACTACTGCAGCCATCTCCAAATCATGGGTCGGATAGTTACCCTCATGCTTCCTTAGCTGTCGGGAAGCATAGGCTATCACCTTCCCATGTTGTGTCAAAACACAACCAAGACCGGTTATGGACGCATCCGTATACACCACATAAGGCAGATCAGCCTCAGGCAACACCAGGACAGGTGCATTAGTCAACATGTTTTTGAGTGCTACAAAAGTTTTCGCACACTCCTTAGACCATGTGAACCTCACGTCCTTGCCTGTCAGCTTAGTCATAGGTTGAGCTATGCTGGAGAACCCCTTGATATATTTCCTGTAATAACCAGCCAACCCTAAGAAGCTTCTAACTTCCGTAGCATTCTTTGGATGTGGCCATTCCTGGATACATTTGATCTTATCTTGATCCACTGAGACTCCTTTATCAGACACCACATGTCCAAGGAACCCAATGCTCTTCTGCCAGAAACTACACTTGCTTAGCTTAGCAAAGAGCTTCTGTTCTCTCAGGCGGCCCAACACCGCCCTAAGGTGTCTTTCATGGTCCTCCTTTGTCTTGGAATACACGAGTATATCATCAATGAAGATGATCACAAACTCGTCCAAGTATTCCCTGAAGATGCCGTTCATCATCTTCATGAATGCAGCAGGTGCATTGGTCAGCCCGAACGGCATAACAACAAACTCATAGTGGCCATACCTAGTTCGGAACGCTGTCTTCCTCACATCATCTGGTGCAATGGGGATCTGATGATACCCAGAGGCCAGGTCAATCTTGGAGAACCACTTGGCTCCACGGAGTTGATCCAACAACTCATCAATCCGGGGTAAAGGGTACTTGTTCTTCACAGTCACCCTGTTCAAACCCCTATAATCAATGCACAACCTAAAGCTACCATCCTTTTTCTTAACAAATAGGACTGGTGCTCCCCAAGGTGATACACTAGGGCGTATGAACCCCTTCTCAAGCAACTCCTCAAGTTGCTTCTTCAGCTGGTGCCATTCTATATGGACTTTTTGATAATGGGGCCGTTCCAGGTTCCAATTCAATGATGAATGGGTCAGCCCTATCAGGGGGAATGCCCTGTAGTGCCCCAAACACATCCTGAAATTCCCGAACCAACGGTATACCCTCTGGGTCACAGGCCCCTACAACCTCATCAGTGTAAATGGTAGCCAAAAAGGCCTCACAACCATTTCCAAGTATCCGTTCTACTTCGACTGCTGAAACCACCAAACTACAAGAGGTTGGCTTGATTCCATGGTACTTAATCGGGGGTCCAAACTCGTTCTCAAGTTGCACCCTTCCCCGGTGACAATCTAGAGTTGCCCGATACTTTCCCAACCAGTCCATGCCCAAGATCACTTCATGATGCTTGAGGGGGACAACAATCAGATCTATAGGCATCGGCCTATCCAAGATCACCACAGGGATGTCCTTAACCAGACCGAGTGAGTTCATAACTTGCCCTCCGGCCGCACTCACTCGTTCAGGACCATCCCATGTTCCATACTGGAACAAACCTTTTCCTATCATACTTGGACTCACAAAACTATGTGTAGCTCCAGTATCAAATAATGTGTGTGTTTCCACACCACCAATACTTAAGGTCCCTACACAAGACCCATCAAAGTATATCTATCCATCCTAGGTTCCATACCATGCAATTCTACTGGAATTGTAAAAGTAGTAGTCTAGAATGTTACCAGTGATCGCTTGGAAAGGCTGAGTCCCATCCACATCCTTGGATAGCTCATACACACGAGGTGTTGAGGTCTGGCCTCGTCCCTGGACTGGCCTGCTAGCCTCTCCACGTCCCTTACTTTGGTTGCCTTGCAACTTAGGGCAATCCCTGCGGTAGTGGCCCTTCTGGCTGCAGTGGTGATAGGTCCTGGACTCACCCAACGGGCTTGGACAATCCTTGGCTGAGTGATCCATCTTACCACATCGAGTACAGGCACCCATGGCCTTCCAGCACTCTCCACCGTGGTATCGACCACACTTAGGGCACTCTGACCTACCACTTGAGGTTTTACCCTCCTCGGTCGAGTCCCTCTTCCCCTTCTTGTCACCACTCTGACCCGAGGATACCACCACACTCTTCAGCTTCTGCTTACCCTCCTCGGTGAGGTTGGTCCCCAGCAAGGCCATCCTCTCAACCAACTCATAAACCGTGTGGAACTTACAAACAGAACAGTAGGTTCGAAGTTCCACCCTTAGGCCTCGGATGAACCTTCGGACTTGAACCTTCTCATCCTCTAGTTCTCTTCCCACATACCTCCTGAGTTGGTTGAACTCTTCTTCTGCTCACGAACAGTCCTCCGTCCCTGAGTCAAGTCCAGGAACTTGGACTCCAAACGATCCCACGCCTCAGCAGGAAATTACTTATGGTTGAACTCAACCTCAAAGTCAGCAAAGTGCTCAATGGTACCATTGGTACGCTTATCCAAAGCTAACCACCGATTATGTGCATCTCCCTCCAGGAAGTGTACTGCTATGTCCTTCTTGTAATCCTCAGGACATCGTGTGGACTTGAAGTTTCGAACCAATCTGGTTCTCCACTCGATCGCCTCCATAGGATCAACAGTTCCAGAAAAGTGTTTGGTTCCCAACTTGGAGATATGCTCCAGCACCTTCAGGTAGTCCATACCATGCACTGGCCAGATCGGTGGGTCTATCTCAATCACCTCAGCCACACGGCCAGCACCAACATCAGCCACTCCAGCAGCAAACCGAACCGGGGGATTAACCTGTCCCATGGACGAGTTCACCAATGGTGTGAACGCCTGTGTCAAGGAGGCTATCTGAGCTCCCATGATCTGCATAGCCTCCACCAAGCCCCTTATGGTCGGCTCAATGACCTCCTCGGCACCAGTGAACCGAACATTGTTTGCATCAACATTCTGGCCACTCTCAGCACCAACGTTGGACGACCCAGTATCGTCTCCATGGACTTGCTCTTGCTGCTCATCCACATTAGTTTCATTAACCTCAGTAGGAAGAGTTGGCCCCACTGGAAGTCCGGTTGCATTGTCCACCTGCTCCACCAGAGCGGTTAGCACTGTGGTTGGAATGATTCCAGCTGGTAACACTCCGGTCTGTTCAGAACCATCCTGTCCCACTGCTCCAGACGCTCCAGTTGCCTCCTTTCCTTTCCGAGATTTATACCTTCTTGTACCGTTAGGAGTTCGGTCTCCAGGGGCGACTTCCTTCTCTTTCTCCTTTGCCTTCTCCTTCTCTTTCTGCCTCAAATCCATCCTCTTGATCACACGCCCAAACACACCAGGAACACTCAAGAACAATCTCTTGGATCAAATCGGCCAATCCAAGGTTTGTGTCTCTCTTTCTCTCTTGAATTTTCTCTGTGTTTCTCTCTGTGTGAAAGTGAGTAAAAATCGACCAGAATGGCAGAAATGAGAGAGAGAGGACGACTTAAACTGTCCCCAAAGGCATGAATAGCCTTGAAGGTGGATGCAGTGTAGAAACTGGTTTCATGGAAGGGATCAGGGGTGCGACCCACGAATGGATCTTATCAATACAGGAGTTATGTGATGAGGGTTGATAGAGGCGTGCACTGGAGGAGCATGGCCGAACATAATAAGGAAAGGAACATGATCTAATCAGATCATGTATAAGGTAACCGGTTTTATGATTACCTTTGAATTACAATTCTGTTGACTGTGGAATTGATCATGGCCAAGTATGGCATGTCCTTGAGGACTATATATATTAGGAATGTTTATGGTGTAGTCTGTTGGATCAGGCCTGATGGCACTGAACCAAGGACTTGGCCGGTTCAGGAATGGTGCCCATGGCCTTGGCCGGGCTGTTCATGATCAGGATCTATATGGTCTGCGTCGATTCTTTGGAATCTGATTATGGGAATCTCTTAGTTATGAATTATCATGAGTTTTCATGTATTTTAATCAATTTTTAGGAATTGATTTGATGATGTCCAGTTTTGCCCGGTTTGGCTGATTTTGGCCGAGATCTATAGGATCGAGGCCGGTTCTGCAAATTCTGATTATGGCATTCTCTTAATTGGGAATTATCATGAATTATGATGAATTTTAATTGGGGTTTTGGAGCATACTTGGAAGAGGTCATTTTTGTACCTGAGAGCATATTGATGCTTATCTGATGAAGTTGTGTTGGGTTTGGTCATGTGTGAACCATTCATCCGACTCATGGAGGAGGCACATGGGGGTCCTGGTATGAGAGGAACCATGTGGATTGCAAGGCCCAATATGTTTGGAACCAGCAGGAAGCCATGAATAAGAGTATAGCAAGTACTTGATGGCGTGGACCATAAGTACTGAGCTTGGGTGTTATTATTCAAGGAAGGCCGTGTGTGATCTGATCATGGGTAAGGATGGACGACCTGATCCATAGATGATGGATCAAGGTGTCTGATCTGATTGATCAAAGGATGCACCGGTGGTAAGAGGAGGACTGATCGGCTTCGTTGGGAAATGGTTCCATGGCCGGTTAGGTACGTGTGAAGGCTCATCAGTTCTGGGTCATGTAGGGTGGTTGGTTGATTGACTCAGGATCTGATGGGCGTTGTTAGTCCATGAGCTGGACTTGGTATCATAAGTTGATAAGGCAAAAGGATTTGGGACAGTGCATGAGCAGGTAAGGGCCAGATGCATGTCCTTAGCTGTTTGAAGACTTCTCAAAGGTTACTTATGTCTGTGGGGATGGTTGGCTGAATGACTAAGTACCTACGGAAGTTGTTTTGTGTGTGTAACGGAGCTGGATGCAGTATATGGCAGCTGGCCATAGCTCGGTCCTAGCTCAGATCGAGTGTGACAGCTCGATCAGCTGGTATATGAGTTAATTTAGCTAGAGTAGCTGGGCCGATGAGCTAACAAGCTCCGTGGATGTGGCAAAGGTATGATCTAGCAATGTTGCATAGATCTAGATAGAATGGTTAGGAAAAATGGAACCTCAGATTTGTATGACTTGGTTCGTGTTCAGAATCAACCTTGGAGCTAGCTGGTAGTTGAGTATACTAACCATTAGCTGAGGTGATTCGACCGAACAAGTATTAGATTGGATTTAGTCCAATGGATGATAGATGTTATTCCGCTGTGCATAAGTTGAAATGATGTAAGCTAGGGAATGACTAAGGTAGTCTTGAGCTAAGATCTGAGTTAGCCCTCGCCTATGGGCGATGTTTTTAAATAAAGGGCGAAATTTTTAGTGATTTGGTCAGTGTATGGACCGAGCGACGTGAGGAATCGACCGCGGCCTAGTCGGCCGGGATCGGGTCTTTCAGTTCGGGTGATTTTGGCCCACGTTGGCTGTCTGTTCAGTACACACAGGACGTCCGTGAGTGTCCGTCACCACACACAGGACATCCGTGTGTGTCCGTCAGCACACACAGGACGTCCGGGGCTGTCCGTGTGTGTCCGTCAGCACACACAGGATACTGTCCATCAGTACACATATCCGCATGTTGGTCCTTGGACTCAGCACGTTGACCATTCCCGTGGATTGTTCGGGTGATTTTGGCCCACGTGGGCTGTCTGGTCAGTACACACAGGACGTCCGTGGGTGTCCGCCAACACACACAGGACGTCCGTGGCTGTCCGTGTGTACCCGTGTGTGTTCGTCTGTGTCCGTCAGCACACACAGGACGTCCGTGGCTATCCATCAGTACACATATCAGCACGTTGGTCCTTGGACTCAGCACGCTGGCCCTTCCCGTGGACTGTTTGGGTGATTTTGGCCCACGTGGGCTGTCTGTTCAGTACACAAGACATCCGTGGGTGTCCGCCAGCAAACACATGACGTCTGTGGCTTTCTGTGGCTGTCCGTCAGCACACACAGGACGTTTGTGGCTGTCTTTGTGTGTCTGTGTGTGTCTGTGGGTCTCCGCCAGCATACACAAGATTTTCGTGGCTGTCCGTCGCTGTCTGTCAGCACAAACAGGATGTCCGTGTGTGTCCGTCAGCACACACAAGACGTCCGTGTTTGTCTGTCAGCACACACAGGACGCCCGTGGCTGTCCATCAGTACACATATCAGCACACTGGTCCTTGGACTCAACACGCTGGCCCTTCCCGTGGACGGTTCGGGTAATTTTGGCCCACGTGGTCTGTCTGTTCAGTACACACAGGACGACCGTGGGTGTCTGTAACACCCCCGAACCCTTCTAGGCATAGGTCAAACCACCGGCCAACAATCAAACAAGAACATGACCGACGGCCCGACCGTCTACCAAGGCTCAGGAGCGCTACAAGACGGGTTAACGGACAATCCAGCCAAAGTTACAAAAAGTGCAATTTGTAACTAGGCCAGGCCGCCCACTAACACGTCCCGTCAGACCAAAGCCTAAGGCTTCTCAACCCGTACTCCAATCTGACGTTGTGTTAGCTCGGACAAGCTAATATCAGAACAACAAGGCAGTTTCACAAAACATTCGCTTTATTTATCTTATATAATATCTGGTTTACAATACACAAAATATTATACAAGTGGTGGCATGCCAAGAAAGCGAAAGTACATACTTATAGTCTGAAAGCGTCTTAAGCAAAAAGATGCAAATCTACACCAGCCAGCCTAGCCTCCCGCGCTTTCTACGAGCTCACTACTGGTCACCTGAAAACAACAACGAGTGAGGAGTGAGTAATCTAGCATTACTCAGCGAGTTACAATCCCCCACTAACAAATACAACCCCTCGCTATCCCACCCCAAACAATCTAAAGCGAGAGGTTCACCTAACAACACAATTTAATAACAATAAGCAATATTCGACATACGCAGCCGTAAACCATAGCAAGATAACTAGCATTACGCTAATTACTAGCTTATCACCAAACTAAAACTCGATTTAAACCAGGGTTTAACAACCCAAAACACGATATAATATATATAACAAACTCGGGCCCTGGTGACGTTAGGTTCCTCCTTCACTATCGGCAATATCCTATCTCCCTACCACAAAGGCCGGAAGAAGGAACTTTCAACCGACTGCGGCCCACAGTCCTTCGGGTCACCGCGCGATAGCCCACAGTCCTTCGGGTCACTGTCCCATTACACCGTCGTGTAATACTCAGCCATAGTACATGACACCGTTCGTCTGAGTCTTCCCGATCCAGCGAATAAGGGGTTTCCTTGAACCCGCCGGGTACGAGGTCTGAAGGAACACTAACTCACCCCAATATGCCTAGCATTGTGGGTTACACAAACGCTATCGGCCAATATACGATTAATATTAAACCTGGTAAAAATAACACAAGGTTTCAAGTAATAATCACAAGACAATCAACCACATTCCAGAATCTAGCATAAAGACTAATTCCAGAATACCTAACTATCCACAACTTAGCTATATCATCTAAGCATTCTGCATTCGCTAACTAACCAATCAACCTAACCATTAGCATGCTACTACGGTTCTCAAGCAATAACTAAGCATGCTATCAACTTAATCAACATAACCTCAATTATTAACTACTCAAACCGTTACTCAGTTAGACCTGGCCTCCTGCCATGATCCAACTTCCAAGTAACGGGACCCTGCATAAAAACAACTCAGCAATCAATTGATTATAACTCACAGTTTTTGGTTGACCGTGGCCTTGACCCCGAATCCGTCTTCTGCGTTCCGAACCCTTTCTTGACCTTCACAAGTAGACCCACTTCTGAACTGATCTTGAGTCGAGCAGAACCTCTCTTAGATGTAGACTCGAATCGAGTAGAATAACTGTTCTCGAAAACTGCCGAAAAGACTCGAAAACGATCGAAACTCGAACTTTCTTTCTCAAGCTTTCTCTCTCACGTTTTTCTCTGAGTTTCAGGTGTGCTGGATGGTTTGAAATGAGCTGGGGTCGTGAGGTTTATATAGGATGCATCAACCAATCAGAAACAAGCCGTGTGGCAGCCCGTGTGTCGCCTCGCATGGCTCCGGACGCATGCGTCGCGGCACCTCGTGCTCCACATGTCTGATGGCATGACCAGGACATCATGCAGAGTGACACCATGCCCTCCAGATGTCTGATCCACGGACTGACCTCATCCAGATTGACACTCAGCGCACACATGTCGCTCAGCATGCTCCGATCGCAGGTTTCGCGGCACCTCGTGCTTCTGGGTGTCAATCAGCATGCTGTGCTCTCCTGGGCTTCAACACCTCCTGCTTCCCTTGCCACATACCATGCCAGGCAGGTTACATCACGTCCTTATCTCATAGATAAGGCCAGCTCGAGCTTCTCGGTCCATTCGACTGATTTCGACCCTTCCGATGAATTTTCGTCCCGCGATCAATCCCGAATATTTTTCTACGCCCGTTCTGATGAGATGAATATTTTTAATAAACTCCAACTGAATCCTGACCTTGATGGAAAATATTTCTCGAGCCTCCGGCTTCCTCGAAAAATTGATAATACCAAAATTAGGGTTTTCGCCAAACTTCGGGTTTTCCCGTCGTTCTTCGATCCCGTCGTGCTTACTTCCCGTCCTGCTTAACTCCCGTCCTGCTTCCAACTTATAATATCTTCCAAATGATATTCTGGTGATAGCCATTAAGTTTTGCAGAAAACTTAGTGGCTAAGAAATGACGGGTTTCTGAAACGTCGAGCTTCTAAACCGTCGTGCTTCCAAAAATGTTATGCTTCCAAAACATCCTTCTGATCAATCTAACACTTTTCTAACCATGGTCCAGCAGCTTATGGTTCACCCATGATCAATTCTTCGACCATCCATTGCCCGCGGTACGACCACTAAATAATAATATTTTTTTTTAAGGGTTTCTACATTCTCCCCCCGTTAACAGAATTCGTCCTCGAATTCTATGGCTCTGAGGGGCCTCCTTCTTTCATTACAACGTCCTCTCGGAATAACTCCGGGTGATCGGTTTTAAATCTCGCTTCATCCTCCCAAGTAACATGAATCCTGTTTTGTCTTCCCCAGAACACTTGTACTTGAGCAATCTCACGCTTTTTGAGCTTCCGAATACGCCGTTCTCCTAATCTGATTGGTCGTTCCGGATACGTAAGGTTTGTCTCCAACTCCTCGATTCTCTCGGGTTCAACAGCACTTGGATCCCGTATATGTTTCCGAAGCATGGAAACATGGAATACTGGATGTAGATGCATATCTGCTGGCAGATCCAATCGGTAAGCTACCTCACCAACTTTCCCGATGATCCTGTACGGACCAATGAACCTGACCGCAAGTTTCCCGCCCTTGCCAAATCTGTCCTTCCCTTTCTGTGCAGTAACCTTCAAATAGACCCAATCTCCTATCTCAAAAGTTACTTCTCTTCTTGACTGGTCTGCGTACTTCTTCTGACGGTCTTGAGCCTTCTTCATGTTGGCCTGAATCGTCTCCAGTTTAATCATGGTCTCCTTAACAATAGGTGACCCAAACATTCTTCTTTCACCCACTTCCGTCCAACACATAGGCGTCTTGCATGGCCTTCCGTATAATGCTTCATAAGGTGACATCCCTATGCTCGAATGATGACTGTTGTTATACGAGAACTCAACCAACGGTAAATGCTTCTCCCAAGTTCCTGCCCAATCGAGAATACACATCCGCAGCATGTCCTCGATGGTCCGAATGGTCCTTTCCGTTTGGCCATCTGTTTCTGGATGGAACGCCGTGCTTCTGTACAGTTTAGTTCCCAAGGCTTCTTGCAGTGCTTCCCAAAATGATGCCGTGAACCTTGGATCGCGATCTGAGACGATGTCAGAGGGTACACCATGTAACTTCACGATTTGGTCGATGTACAGCTCGGCCAAAACTTCAACTTTATCAGTGTCCCGCATAGGCAACAAGTGTGTGACCTTGGTTAACCTATCCACAATCACCCATATCGAGTTGTTCGATCTACCTGGAGCAATAGGTAATCCGGTGATGAAATCCATGGAAATAGAGTCCCATTTCCATTGAGGTATCGGAAGACTCTGCAACAATCCTCCTGGAACTTGATGTTCCACCTTGACTTGTTGACAAGTTGGACACTGAGCAACCCATTGTGCTACTGATCTCTTCATGCCCGGCCAATGATAGTATCTTCTCACGTCTCGGTACATCTTCGAACTTCCAGGATGGATACTGAGTAAAGAATGATGTGCAATCCTTAGTATCTCATCTCTCAGCCCTTGTCCTTTAGGAACCGTGATCCTCCCATTAATTAGCAAGGTTCCGTCCTCCGCCAAGTAGTATCCCGCATTATTTGGCCCGGCTTGTCCTTTGAGTTCTTCAGCAATCTTCAGTAACTTCTCATCCTTAAGTTGTTCTTCTCGAATTCTCTGAATCAAGCTGGCCTGATTCACCGCTTGAAGTCCCAATGGCTCGCTTGTCTGCCCTTCCAAAACGACCAACTTCACTTGTTTCAACTCCTGGTTCAATAGCTCCACTTCTTTCTCTAAATCTGCGTCCAACTTTCTTCGACTTAAGGCGTCCGCAACAACATTCGCTTTACCAGGATGGTAGCGAATCCGTATGTCGTAGTCTGCCACAAACTCCATCCACCTACGCTGGCGCAGGTTGAGATCTGGCTGAGTGAAGAGGTATTTAAGACTTTGGTGGTCCGTGTATACCTCCACTTCTTCCCCGTACAAGTAAGATCTCCAAATTCGCAAAGCGAACACCACGGCCGCTAACTCCAAGTCATGTGTACTGTAGTTATCCTCATGCTTCCGTAGTTGTCGCGAAGCATATGCAATGACTCGCCCATCTTGCATAAGAACACAACCTAACCCAACGCGTGAAGCATCCGTGTAAACCGTGTAAGGTTTACCTTGCTCGGGCAAAGCTAACACAGGTGCGGTCGTGAGAGCTTCCTTCAACTTCTTGAATGCCCTCTCGGTTTCTTCCACCCATAAGAAAGGGACTCCTTTACCGGTAAGTTTAGTTAAAGGCTTTGCAATGGAGGAAAAGTCCTTAACAAACTTCCGATAATAGCCCGCAAGTCCGAGAAAACTCCTCACTTCTGTCACAGTGGTAGGTCGAGGCCATTCTCGTATGGCTTGGACCTTTTCTGGATCAGCAGCCACGCCCTCTCCTGATACTATGTGACCCAGAAATCCTATCTCTCTCTTCCAAAACGAGCACTTGCTGGACTTGGCAAATAGCTTCTGATTCGTAACCTCTCCATAACCAGTCTCAGATGCTCTTTGTGCTCCCTTACTTCTCGAGTACACCAGGATGTCATCAATGAAAATGATCACGAACTTGTCGAGATAGTCGTGAAACACTTCATTCATCAAACGCATGAAAGCCGCAGGCGCGTTTGTGAGACCAAAGGGCATAACTACAAACTCGTACTGCCCATACCTCGTCCGAAACGCCGTCTTCATAATGTCTGACTTGGCAATAGGAATTTGGTGATACCCTGATGCCAAATCAATCTTCGAAAACCAACTAGCTCCCTTTAGTTGGTCTAACAACTCGTCTATCCTCGGAAGAGGATACTTATCTTTTATCGTGATGTTGTTGATACCACGATAATCGATACACAACCTCATGCTTCCATCCTTCTTCTTCACAAATAACACAGGAGCTCCCCAAGGTGAAGAGCTCGACCGGATGAATCCCTTTTCCAATAGATCTTCCAATTGTTTCTTTAGCTCGGCTAATTCCGCAGGTGCCATCCGATATGGTGCCTTAGCTATAGGTTTTGCTTCAGGCTCCAAAGTAATGGTAAAGGGATTACTCCGAGGTGGAGGTAATTCCTTTAGTGGTGCAAAGATATCCTCAAACTCTTGGACCACTTCTATGTCTTCGACCTTAACTTCATCATTAGTGGCTCCTCCACTAACCGATAAGGTCACCAAATATACATCCCCGTCTTGAAACAAATCTTGTACTCTCATCGCTGCTACTAAAGACACGGTCATACTAGGACTGATTCCATAGTATACCATCTCTGGTCGTTTACCTCTGCCGAACAACAACCTTCCCTTTCCACAGTCGATCTGAACTCCGTAGCTCGATAACCAATCCATTCCAAGGATTACCTCGTACCCTTTCAAAGGCACGACTAACAGATCTGCCACAAACTCTTTGCCTTGAATGACCAATGGAACATTCTTGATACACTGATTTGCTTGAAGGGTTCGGTCTGCGGGGGTCAAAACGGCCACGTCTATCCTGTCAACCACAAAACAATCCCAAAACCGGGCAGCTACTTCAGGGGTCACAAAACTATGTGTTGCCCCCGAGTCGAACAATACATGTGTGGGTTTACCAGCAACATGTATGGTTCCTGCCACAGTAATCCAATCAACAATATCTTAATCACAAAAATACTAATCAAAATTCTCACAACCATCAATCATCATCCTAAATTTCTAAACGCGCAACCTAGCGATCAAGCAATCTATAACTAACCAGCATACTAACTAGATTCCAGCAACTAAATTTCCATTCAATAAAAAGAAGAGGTTAAGCACCCACAATACCTGTGATGGGACCGCTTGACGGTCCTGCATTGTCTGGGTTTTCTACACCTAAGGCATAAACTCTACCTCCTAGGTTTTGCTTCTTTGGTGCTGGCTCAATAGCTGGACGGCTAGGAGGAGCTCGGATTGCGAGAGGGGTCGCAGGGATTGGCTTGTTTGGACATGACGATGCATAATGGCCCTTCATACCGCAAGAGAAACAAGTAACATCTTCCATCCTTATAGATGAATAACCCTGCTGGTTACTCCGTTGTCTGTTGGGACAAAACTTAGAAATATGTCCCGGTTGATCACATATGTAACACACCACAGTGTTACCACGATTGTTGGCTTGGCCTCCAAATCCTCGCCCTTTTCCTTTGTAAGATCTTGGACCCTTGTTGAAATTTGGCCTTTCTCCTTGGCTAAACTTGGTGTGTCCACCAGAATGTGGTAAGGTCTTCCTTTCAGCCTCCAATACAGTTTCAACATTAACAGCTTTTTCCACTAGCTCAGATAAGCTGCTAAAGTTGCTTCCAGCTAAACGACTTCCAAGCTCCGGCTTCAATCCGTACATAAAGTTACGGATCATAGTTGCTTCATCTTCACGCCCATCAAAGACATGTCGCCTCAACCTTGTGAACTCAGATTCGTAACTCCTCACTGGCCTATCTCCTTGAACAAGGTTCATGAACTGGCGCTCCAATCGATGCTTTGCTTCTGGAGGAAAGTATTTCCTCTCAAACTCTCCCTTGAACGACTCCCATGATGTGATGTTGTGTCCACGCTGTCTGTCTATGCTGTCCCACCATCCTGTGGCGTCGCCTTCCAAGTAGTACACAGCGATCTTCTTCTTATACTCCTCCGGGCACTCCATGGCTTCAAAATTCTTCTCCATCATAGTAATCCACTTGTCGGCCTCAATAGGATCGGATCCTCCTTTGAACTTGTAGGATCCAATGTTCTTCATGGTAGATAATAGCTTGGAAACTTCAGGGGGTTGAGTACGCCTGCCTTGGTTACCAAGTGCCTCGGTCATCACGTCATGTAAAAGCTTCAAGGTGTTTTCGGTTCCATGATCTTGTGGTCTTTCGGTGGCACGGTTCTGATCTGGCCTTGGGTTTGATTGAGCGGATTGATCATGTTGATGTCTCTGGTCCCAATTACGACTTGGGCCAATACTCGCCATACTGTCTTCTCTCACTCTAGTCATGTTACCGTAAACAGGAAAAGATCTTGTTCTCTGCAGAGGGCTCCTATCGTGTCCAAACATCTCACTAATGCCATTTCCATTATCCTGATCTGATCTGTGACCCAATCCTCCGCCTGTCCAATCCATACCCTCTCCCCATATCCGACCTCGTCCATCATCACCTGTCCCGCGATTAGCCATCTGCACACAATAAAAAGGGTAAGTCATATTCCTACCACGGGAAGCGGCTGGTTTCCTAATCATCTTTTTGCGACTCCTTTGACTCGATAAAACCGTTAAAAAAACACTTGTGTCACGCATGGACGAAACCATGCTCTGATACCACCTCTGTAACACCCCCGAACCGTTCTAGGCATAGGTCAAACCACCGGCCAACAATCAAACAAGAACATGACCGACGGCCCGACCGTCTACCAAGGCTCAGGAGCGCTACAAGACGGGTTAACGGGCAATCCAGCCAAAGTTACAAAAAGTGCAATTTGTAACTAGGCCAGGCCGCCCACTAACACGTCCCGTCAGACCAAAGCCTAAGGCTTCTCAACCCGTACTCCAATCTGACGTTGTGTTAGCTCGGACAAGCTAATATCAGAACAACAAGGCAGTTTCACAAAACATTCGCTTTATTTATCTTATATAATATCTGGTTTACAATACACAAAATATTATACAAGTGGTGGCATGCCAAGAAAGCGAAAGTACATACTTATAGTCTGAAAGCGTCTTAAGCAAAAAGATGCAAATCTACACCAGCCAGCCTAGCCTCCCGCGCTTTCTACGAGCTCACTACTGGTCACCTGAAAACAACAACGAGTGAGGAGTGAGTAATCTAGCATTACTCAGCGAGTTACAATCCCCCACTAACAAATACAACCCCTCGCTATCCCACCCCAAACAATCTAAAGCGAGAGGTTCACCTAACAACACAATTTAATAACAATAAGCAATATTCGAAATACGCAGCGGTAAACCATAGCAAGATAACTAGCATTACGCTAATTACTAGCTTATCACCAAACTCAAACTCGATTTAAACCAGGGTTTAACAACCCAAAACACGATATAATATATATAACAAACTCGGGCCCTGGTGACGTTAGGTTCCTCCTTCACTATCGGCAATATCCTATCTCCCTACCACAAAGGCCGGAAGAAGGAACTTTCAACCGACCGCGGCCCACAGTCCTTCGGGTCACCGCGCGACAGCCCACAGTCCTTCGGGTCACTGTCCCATTACACCGTCGTGTAATACTCAGCCATAGTACATGACACCGTTCGTCTGAGTCTTCCCGATCCAGCGAATAAGGGGTTTCCTTGAACCCGCCGGGTACGAGGTCTGAAGGAACACTAACTCACCCCAATATGCCTAGCATTGTGGGTTACACAAATGCTATCGGCCAATATACGATTAATACTAAACCCGGTAAAAATAACACAAGGTTTCAAGTAATAATCACAACACAATCAACCACATTCCAGAATCTAGCATAAAGACTAATTCCAGAATACCTAACTATCCACAACTTAGCGATATCATCTAAGCATTCTGCATTCGCTAACTAACCAATCAACCTAACCATTAGCATGCTACTACGGTTCTCAAGCAATAACTAAGCATGCTATCAACTTAATCAACATAACCTCAATTATTAACTACTCAAACCGTTACTCAGTTAGACCTGGCCTCCTGCCATGATCCAACTTCCAAGTAACGGGACCCTGCATAAAAACAACTCAGCAATCAATTGATTATAACTCACAGTTTTTGGTTGACCGTGGCCTTGACCCCGAATCCGTCTTCTGCGTTCCGAACCCTTTCTTGACCTTCACAAGTAGACCCACTTCTGAACTGATCTTGAGTCGAGCAGAACCTCTCTTAGATGTAGACTCGAATCGAGTAGAATAACTGTTCTCGAAAACTGCCGAAAAGACTCGAAAACGATCGAAACTCGAACTTTCTTTCTCTAGCTTTCTCTCTCACGTTTTTCTCTGAGTTTCAGGTGTGCTGGATGGTTTAAATGAGCTGGAGTCGTGGGGTTTATATAGGATGCAGCAACCAATCAGAAACAAGCCGTGTGGCAGCCGTGTGTCGCCTCGCATGGCTCCGGACGCATGCGTCGCGGCACCTCGTGCTCCACATGTCTGATGGCATGACCAGGACATCATGCAGAGTGACACCATGCCCTCCAGATGTCTGATCCACGGCCTGACCTCATCCAGATTGACACTCAGCGCACACATGTCGCTCAGCATGCTCCGATCGCAGGTTTCGCGGCACCTCGTGCTTCTGGGTGTCAATCAGCATGCTGTGCTCTCCTGGGCTTCAACACCTCCTGCTTCCCTTGCCACATACCATGCCAGGCAGGTTACATCACGTCCTTATCTCATAGATAAGGCCAGCTCGAGCTTCTCGGTCCATTCGACTGATTTCGACCCTTCCGATGAATTTTCGTCCCGCGATCAATCCCGAATATTTTTCTACGCCCGTTCTGATGAGATGAATATTTTTAATAAACTCCAAGTGAATCTTGACCTTGATGGAAAATATTTCTCGAGCCTCCGGCTTCCTCGAAAAATCGATAATACCAAAATTAGGGTTTTCCCCAAACTTCGGGTTTTCCCGTCGTGCTTCGATCCCGTCGTGCTTACTTCCCATCCTGCTTAACTCCCGTCCTGCTTCCAACTTATAATATCTTCCAAATGATATTCTGGTGATAGCCATTAAGTTTTGCAGAAAACTTAGTGGCTAAGAAATGACGGGTTTCTGAAACGTCGAGCTTCTAAACCGTCGTGCTTCCAAAAATGTTATGCTTCCAAAACATCCTTCTGATCAATCTAACACTTTTCTAACCATGGTCCAGCAGCTTATGGTTCACCCATGATCAATTCTTCGACCATCCATTGCCCGCGGTACGACCACTAAATAATAATAATTTTTTTTAAGGGTTTCTACAGTGTCCATCAGCACACACATGACGTCCGTGGGTGTTCTTCAGTACACACAGGACATTCGTGGCTGTCAGTGTGTGTCCGTGTGTGTCCGTCAGAACACACATGACGTCTGTGGCTGTCCATCAGTACACATATCAGCACGTTGGTCGTTGGACTCAGCACGCTAACCCTTCCCGTGGACTGTTCGGGTGATTTTGGCCCATATAGGCTGTCTGTTCAGTACACACAGGATGTCCGTGGGTGTCCGTCAGCAGTCAGCACACACAGGACGTCTGTGGGTGTCCGTTAGCACACACAGGACGTCCGGGGCTGTCCGTGTGTGTCCGTGTGTGTCCGTCAGCACACACAGGACGTCCGTGGCAGTCCATCAGTACACATATAAGCATGTTGGTCCTAGGACTCAGCACGCTGACCCTTCCCGTGGACTATTCGGGTGATTTTGGCCCACGTGGGCTATCTGGTCAGTACACACAGGACGTCCGTGGGTGTCCGCCAGCACACACAGGACGTCTGTGGCTGTCCATGTGTGTCCGTCTGTGACCGTCAGCACACACAGGACGTACGTGTCTGTCCATCAGTTCACATATCAGCACGTTGGTTCTTGGACTCCGCACGCTGGCCCTTCCCGTGGACTGTTTGGGTGATTTTGGCCCACGTGGGCTGTCTGTTGAGTACACACATGACGTCCGTGGGTGTCCGCCAGCGCACACAAGACGTCCGTGGCTTTCTGTGGCTGTCCGTCAGCACACATAGGACGTCTGTGGCTGTCTGTGTGTGTCCGTGTGTGTCTGTGGGTGTCCGCCAGCATACACAGGATGTTCGTGGCTGTCCATCAGTACACATATCAGCACGTTGGTCCTTGGACTCAGCACGTTGACCCTTCCCGTGGACTGTTCGGGTGATTTTGGCCCACGTGGGCTTTTTGTTCAGTACACACAGGACATCCGTGGGTGTTCCCCAGCACACACAGGACATCTGTGGCTGTCTGTCAGCACACACAGGACATCCGTGGCTGTCCGTGTGTGTCCGTGTGTGTCCATCAGCACACACAGGACGTCAGTGGCTGTCCATCAGTACACATATCAGCCCGTTGGTCCTTGGACTCAGCACTCTTGTAAGACCCGATCCTGGCCGACTAGGCCGCACAGGATCTTAGCAAAAATTTTGAGAGATTCCCTGACCGAACCTCTCAAAAATTTTGCCTTTTATTTAAAACATCGCTCATAGGCGAGGGCTAACTCAGATCTTAGCTCAAGACTACCATAGTCTTTCCTAGCTTAGATCAATACAACACATACGCAGCGGAATAATATCATGATCCATTGGTCTATAACCAATCTAATACTTGTTCGGTCGAATCACCTCAGCTAATGGTTAGTATACTCAACTACCAGCTAGCTCCAAGGTTGATTCTGAACACGAACCAAGTCATACAAATCTGAGGTTCCGTTTCCCTAACCATTCTATCTAGATCTATGCAACATTGCTAGATCATACCTTTGCCACATCCACGGAGCTTGTTAGCTCATCGGCCCAGCTACTCTAGCTGAATGAACTCATAGACCAGCTGATCGAGCTGTCACACTCGAACTGAGCTAGGACCGAGCTATGGCCAGCTGCCATATACTGAATCCAGCTCCTTTACACACACAAAACAACTCCCTTAGGTACTTAGTCATTCAGCCAACCATCCCCACATACATAAGTAACCCTTGAGAAGTCTTCAAACAGCTAAGGACATGCATCTGGCCCTTACCGGCTCATGCACTGTCCCACATCCTTATGCCTTATCAACTTATGATACCAAGTCCAGCTCATGGAATAACAACGCCCATCAGATCCTGAGTCAATCAACCAACCACCCCACATGACCCAGAACTGATGAGTCTTCACACGTACCTAACCGGCCATAGAACCATGTCCCAACGAAGCCGATCAGTCCTCCTATTACCACTGGTGCATGCATCCTTTGACCAATCAGATCAGACACCTTGATCCATCACCTATGGATCAGGTCATCCATCCTTGCCAAAGATCAGATTACACACGGCCTTCTTTAGATAAACACACCGGCCCCATACTTGTGGTCCATGCCACTTAGTACTGGCCTTACTCGCCTCCATGGCTTTCTGCTGGTTCCAAATGAATTGGACCTTGCACCCATGATCAGAACTAACAGACACACCATGATCCACCATGGATCACTATCCAATGAGTGGCCTCTAACTTCCCTCTCACATGGATGAGTTAGATCAACTAAGATCCGTCCCTTATCTCAGGGTCCTGGATCCTTAGTTTACATCACAACATATGGTCTTCAAGGGGCGTGCCATACTTGGCCTTAACCGCACCACAAGAGACAGAAACATAACCTTGAAAGTAATTATAAAATCAGTTACCTTATACATGATCTGATTAGATCAAGTGCCTTTCCTTATTATGTTCGGCCATGCTCCTCCAGTGCACGCCTCTATCAATCCTTATCACATACCTCCTGTATTGATAAGATCCATTCATGGGTCGCACCCCTGATCCCTTCCATGGAACTTCCATGAACCCAGTTTCTACACTACATCCAACTTCAAGGCTATTCATGCCATTGTGAGGGAAGTCCGGCCTTCTCCCTTCTCTCCTGGGTATTTGCGTGTGTTCCCAAGATACAGGGGAATCCTAGGACGTGTTCATCCGTGGTGAAAACCTACCACAGGGTCGTTCATAACTCCCCTTGCACTTCCATGAAACTGCCCTCCCACACACCTCTCTCCTTAAGGCTGTCTTGGCCTTTGGGAATGAATTCCGGTCATCTACCTTCTTTCCTCACCATTTTCGTGTGTTCTCAGGCCCTGTAGGATGCTTTGGGTGATAACATCACGGATCAAAACCACCAGAAAGTCGTTCATAACTTCCCCCCTTGATCTCTCCCAAAACTGCCTCTTTATGACCTTCACACCACCATGGGTCTTGGATTGGGAATCCGACCAACTATCTGTCTTTTCTCTGTGTTTCTTTGTGTTTCAGGGTGTAGGAAGAAGCCCTGGCGTGCCTGCAAAGGCACGGACTTCCCTGCCTTTTATAGAAGAAGGGGCAGTTACCTTTCCAAAGGTTGCACCTTTTGGTATCATTTCTGGCCATTGATTTAATCAACGGTCCAGATCATACCCATTCGCCTCAGGCAGTTTCCAGGCGCCCTGGGCTTGCCAATCCACTCCTGGTCAAGTCCAAACAAGTCCACACGGATTTCCCAAGCTCCTGGCTCAATCCCAAGAGCCAACCAGCCCATCGGTACACCCGGGTCGCCCACATGGCCCGGCCACTGTCCAGACCCGGCCCAACTGCCCATGACTTGAACACTCAGTCCAGCTGAGTTGACCTGCTCCCCAGCTGACCCAGCTGAGTGAGCTAGACTATCCAGCTCAGGGAGCTGACCTACACTTCAGTGAGCTACATTAAGCTGCACTACAGTTCACCTAGCTGGTCGAGCTTGCTTACTGCATCGCCCAGCTGTTATACACTGTGTCCAGCTTGCTTCCTTTATTTCTTCAATTCTTCTAAGTCCCTTGGTCTATTTCCAGAGCTATACTTAGTTCTCCCATGATCCATTCTGATCACCCACTTCAATCGAGCTTCACCTGGATCTCGTCCAGCTACCAGCTCGCTTGTCCAGCTCCTTTGAGCTTGCATCTGCCTTAATTTGGTTAAGTTCTAGCTACCTGATTCCCTTACCAACGTTTTGGACCATGACACGCTTGTCTTTAGGTCATGTGACCTGACTGGTGCGTCTCCTCGCACTAAAGTCTGTCCGGACGATCCTATCCAGGATCGGGGACATGACAGAACTTAGAATGGATTAGATGATTAGAAAAGGGGGGTCTTATGTAGGGACCCTATGTATTGGTGGTGTGGAAACACACGTACTGTTTGATAATGGAGCTACACACAGCTTTGTGAGCCCAGATATGATCGGAAAAGGGTTGTTCAAGATGGAAACAGAGGATGATCCTTGCATAGTGAATGCGGCCGGTGGGCAAGTAATGCATTCATTAGGGCGAGTAAAGGATATCCCAATAGTTATCCAGGATAGAGTTATGCCTATGGATCTGGTTGTGGTCTGCCTTAAGAATCATGAGGTGATATTAGGCATGGACTTGCTTGGAAAGAACCGGGACACTCTGGACTGTCACAGAGGAAGGGTGCAGTTTGAGAGTGGGTGTGGGTTTCCGCCAGCACACACAGGACGTCTGTGGCTGTCTGTGCCTGTCCGTCAGCACACACAGGACGTCCATGGCTGTCCGTTTTGTTCGTGTGTGTCTCTGGGTGTCCGCCAGCATACACAGGACGTTCGTGGCTGTCCGTGGCTGTCTGTCAGCACACACAGGACTTCCGTGTGTGTCCGTCAGCACACATAGGACGTCCGTGGCTGTCCATCAGTACACATATCAGCACGCTGGTCCTTAGACTCAGCATGCTGGCCCTTCCCGAGGACTGTTCGGGTGATTTCGGCCCACGTGGGCTGTCTGTTCAGGACATCCGTGGGTGTCCGTCAGCACACACAGGACGTCCGTGGGTGTCTGTCAGCACACACAGGACATCCGTGGCTGTCCGTGTGTGTCTGTTTGTGTCCATCAGCACACACAGGACGTCCGTGGCTATCCATCAGTACACATATCAGCACGTTGGTCCTTGGACCCAGCACGCTGGCCCTTCCTGGGGACTGTTTGGGTGATTTTGGCCCACGTGGGATGTCTGTTCAGTACACACAGGACGTCCGTGGGTGTCCGCCAGCACACACAGGACGTCCGGGGCTGTCTGTGGTTGTCTGTCAGCACACACATGACGTCCATGACTGTCCATGTGTGTTCGTGTGTGTCCGTCCGCACACACAGGACGTTCGTGGGTGTCTATCAGCACACACAGGACGTCCGTGTGTGTCCGTCAGCACACACAGGACGTCCATGTGTGTCCGTCAGCACACATAGGATCTGGAACTTTATCTTTAGGTTAGTTTCTAGATTGAGTTTGTGTTGTGTGAGTGTGCCGACAGTATGTGCGTAACCCGCCCATACTAGGCTTGTGTAGGGGTGATTAGTGTTTCATCGGCCTCGTACCCAGCGGGTTCAAGGAAACCCCTTATTCGCTGGATCGAGAAGACTCAGAGAGACGGGATCATGGCCTAGGGCTGAGTTATTACACGACGGTGTAATGTGGCAGTGACCCGAAGGACTGTGGGCTGTCGCGCGGTGACCCGAAGGACTGTGGGCCGCGGTCGGTTGAAAGTTCCTTCTTCTGGCCTTTGTGGTAGGAAGATAGGATATTGCCGATAGAGAGGATGAACACTAAGTCACCATTTCCCGGGGTAGTGTGTTGTGTTGTGTTTAGAGTATCGTAGAGGGTTATGGAACCCTCGAGTTAGCGTAACACCGATATACGGTGTTACGAGTTAGATCGAGTCGTAGATACTCATAGTCTTATTATTGTGATTGTGTTTGTGGTTGACTGATTTTCTTGCAGGTTCTGACATTAAGTCATAAGTCCGGTTTAGGTACCGGATTAGGCTTGGTGTGTATTTTGTTAGTGTAGGCCTGATGTTGGCCTGTATGTGTTTGAGGGATTGCTTGTGAAGGGTGGTGGATATTAAAGCTATGCTGTATCATTGGTTGGCCGATCATGTTCTTGTTTGATTGTTGGTCGATCGACTAGTGATACTTGTATAGTCTAAGTGTCTAACACTACATGAGTACTGAACTCAGGCGTATATATGGTTAACTAGGGATTGGTTGTTGACTTGTTTTTATGCAGGTTCCCGTTACTTGAAGCTAGATCATGACAGGAGGCCAAGTCTAACTTAGTAACGGTTTGCTTAGCCTTAGCTTTTATTGCATGCTAGGGCTAGATTGATTGTTATTTTGGGTTGTCTGGGTAGAGTCTTGGTTGCGGGTAGAGGCCGCCAGCTCACTGAGTAATACTAGATTACTCATCCAACACCGTTGTCCTTTTTGCAGGTCGCTTTAGGTTTGGATGATCGGATAGCTTCGTGCTGGACGTTAGGACCGCCGGTGTAGATTTTCATGCCTTTTGTAAACGGTATTGTGAATTGTGTTATGTTGACTCGATTTGGCATTAGGCCGGGCCCAGTCTTGGATTATTCTATGTATGAATATTTCCTAAATTAATAAAAGTAATTGTTTTATATGCGCTTCATGAGTACTCTGATATTTGACTAGTCCGGTCTAACACAACGTTAGGTCGTAGTACGGGTTGAAAAGCCTTAGGCCTCGATCTAACGGAAAACGCTAACTCTAGGTACGGGTTGTAAAGCCTTATGCCTTGACGCAGCGGGACGAGTTAGTGGATGAACTGGTCTAGGTCGTGGAGTAAAGTTTGTGACTCTGACCGGATTGTCCCTAGCCCGTCACGTAGCGCTTTCGGACCATGGTGTTGGGTTGGACGGTCAGTCATGTTCTTGTTTGATTGTTGGCTGGCCGGTTGGCCTTTCATCTCCAACCCTTGGTGTGGGTTGTCCGTCGGTCATGTTCTTGTGTGATTGTTGGCCGGTGGGTCGACCTATGCTTAGGACGGTTCGGGGGTGTTACAGGATAGGCCCCATATTTATAGAAAACGAGGGGGTAAGTCTTGCCCCACGAACTGGCACGACTTGCTAGCGAACGGGCACCATCGGCCAAGGGTTGTGCCCTCTCGGCCACTTGCATCCCATCGCCCTTTATGATTGGGTTTGGGGTCGGTAATAAACCCAACCCACGCCCCAAGCCTCCTGGACTTAGCCCACGGCCTTGTCCAAAGACCCAACAGCCCATGGCCTCATGGTCGGACCTCACAGCCCGCCACTGACCCGGACCCGGACCATCGGCCTAAAACCCAAACAGTCCGTCTAGCTGAGGTGAGCTGACTCTCATCTGCCTCAGCTGAGTGAGCTAGTAGTCCAGCTAGTGGAGCTGACTTAGTAGGGACTGAGATGGAGTGAACTAAACCTAGCTTCGTTGAGCTGGCCGAGCTACTTGTCTACTTCGTCCAGTTACCGTCTTACTCGTCCTAGCTGTCTCTTAGCTTATATAAGGTTAAGTCTAAGTTTCCTTATGTTCTTAACCTTCTTTCTCAACCATGGAACGCTTGCCTTGATGTCCTAAGACTGGCTGGTACGTTTCTTCGAACCATGGCCGTCCCGACAAATCCTTTCTAGGATTGGGGGCGTGACAAGTCTCCCCCACTTGTAATGGATTCGTCCTCGAATCCGGTGATGATTATACCTTGTCCCAAGACAAAATATTCCAACCGAACTTGTTCTAGTCTTGATTAGAGAATAGAACAAGCTTGATTCAAAACCACCAAATGACCACTTCGACGATCAAATTCCTTTGACCATCGTTATACAAGTCTCCCCCACTTGATAAGGATTTAACCACAAAAATCCTATCAAGTGGTCCTTTCTGGTTTTGCTGATGGCACCCTTACTTGTCTACTTCGACCACAGTCGAGGGTCAATCAAGCACCCATTCAAGTGATACTTGAGAATCCATCCAAAGACATTCCTTGTGTCACTGGCCGAACTCTCCAGGTTGCTGTCCTAGTATCCAACAAGTATATGTCTTTCCTTTGAATAGCATCTTCTTCAGATTTTATTCTTTCTCTGATCATAGTTCAAGACTAGATCATAATCAGTCCCTAGGAACATGCTGCATACTTGGCCAATCCTCACACCACTCGATGTACCAGTCAAGTCCTCACGAACTTGTTCCAATCTTTAGGCTGCTCGTCCTACAACGAGTCCTAACAGTTTGTTATGGTTCTTTTGTCCTTCATGGACAATAAGGTTCATGACCTCAGCCACAACGTACAGGATCATCCCCTTAACCGGCCATAACCTTTTCAGGCTCGGCCACATTGCAATCTTAGTCCCTCCAGACTAAAAACGCCTCAGACTTGACTTCTGTCCTTCACTGGACTTTGTCATAATTCGATCCTGGTCCTTCCTTGGACTCGATCGTACTCTGGTCCTGGTCCACTAAGGGACTCGACCGTTTCACCCTGACCATAGGTCCATCTCCGAATAGGTCGTGGCCTGATCCTTGTCTTTTACTGGACTTGATCATTCTCAACCTTAGGTCAAACTCCGACTTGGTTGTACTGCGACCATGGTCCTCTCTCGGACGTGGTCAACTTTGGCTCTGCCATCTCGGCCGGAGCCGACAGAAACGGACTCTAGGACAGTGGTGCTGTCCCTGGTTCCAGTTCAATCAAAAATGGATCCGACCTACCAGAGGGGACACTCTGTAGCGAACGGAACACATCTGGGAACTCGGAGACCAACGGGTCCTCAAACAGATCTTTCAGATCAACAGAATTTGCCGCGCTCCATAATGGTAATTGTGGTCAAAAAAATACTTCACAACCCTGTCTAAGCATCTGATTCACTTGGACTGCTGACACCCCTACTTTCCTTAGAGCTGGACTCAGACTCAGACTTTGGTACTGGATCGGGTGAGGTCCAGTCTCCAATTGCACACGAACTTTGTGGCGATCGAGAGTGGCCCGATACTTTCCCAAACAGATTCATGCCTAGGATCATCTAGTGATTTTTGTAGGCGCGTGGATATTTTTCTCGATCAGATCTACAGGCAGATTTCTCTCCTGGATCATCATCGGGATATTTTTCATGAGCCCTAGTGAATGCATAATTTGCCCACCGGCTGCCCTCACTAGTCTCGAATCATCCCTAGAACTCAGACATAACAGACTCTTTCCAACCAGTCCTGGACTCAAAAAACTATGTGTAGCCTCTGTGTCGAAAAGTACGTGTGTTTCCACACCACAAATCCACTTGTGGGAACTATCTCAGTGCATGCCCACACCACAAAGAACGTCCCATACATCCCTCATGGTATTGCCAATGACTTCAATACTTCCACTTCTAATGGATACCTAGATGAGTAAGATCTCGGTTTGACCACACACTTGGAAAACGTCCCATACCATTCTCCAAAGCGTCTTACTTTTGCGAATGCTCACACCATTCACAAGAGCAATTTTTAATATACCTCAATCCCCATCATACTACGGTACTTAAGATCATGTTCTTCCATTGATTGGAACAAACATCATGAGTTTCCTCATTTTTTTTCCTTGGACGGATTCAGATTGGAATTAGTTCATTCCATCCAACTAGATCTAAGGAAACCTACCTTGACTTATACCGCGTCCTAGCTGATCCATCTGATCACAAGTCCACTCGTGTACTGGTCATGTAGTGTCTCCTTTGAGTCAGATTTAACATTGCATATGATTTACTTATTATAAACGGCCATCAAGGGATAACACTTAACTTCAGTAGAGTGCCACGTTTATTTCAACCTAAGCCACTCTCTGGTCCATGTTACTTCCCTTGTCCAGGTAATCCATAAACAAGTTTTGCATTGCTTTCATCCCTTCCAACCCGTCTATTACTTCTAAATAACTAGATCGACCAACATTTCTGTTTTGAGGATCTTGCCCTTGGAAAATGTATCTTGGCTAAGCCGGTTCATCTTAAAACTCCCACATTCACAAGCATGATACCCTAGCTTACCTCAACTCTTTTTGGCTCACCCCAACTAAGGTTTCATAGTCATCATAGTTTTCAGAAATAATTGGGGTTTGGAAACCAACATCTTAGAGCGTTGTCCTAAACAGGATCAAGCATGCTCTGATACCAACTTGTAAGACCCGATCCTGGCCACCTAGGCCGCGGTCGATGCCTCACGTCGCTCGGTCCACTTCCTGGCCGAACCTCTTAATTTTTGCCCTTTATTTATAATATCGCCTAAAGGCGAGAGCTAACTAAGATCTTAGCTAAAGACTTCCCTAGTCATTAATAGCCTAGATCCTTTAAACAGATACGCAGCCGATTATTCTCTAGTAAACCATTGGTCTAAAACCAATCTAACACTTGTCTGGTCGAATCACCTTAGCCTTGGTCAGTTTACTCAACTTCCAATTAGCTTAAAGGTCGATCCTAAACCCAAACCAAGCCATACGATTCTGAGGTTCCATTCCCCTAAACCATTCTATCTAGATCTACATAAGAAAATGCTAGATCATACCTTTGCCACATCTATGGAGCTTATTAGCTCATCGGTCCTCCATTGACTCAAATTGATCTTGCTTGACAGCTGGACCACGATCACTCAATGATCTTACTTAAGGTCCTTATCGTGATTCCGGCATCAAACAACTCCCGAGGTACTTAGTCATTCAAACAACCATCCCCAAAGACCTAAGTAACCTTTGAGAAGTCTTTGAAAGGATAAGGGTTTGCATCTGGCCTTTCTCGGCTCATGCACAATCCAAAATCCTTTTGCCTTATAAGCGATAGTACCAAGTCCATCTTATGGACTGACAAAGCTCATTAGATCCTAAGTCAATCAACCAACCTTCCTCACATGACTTGGAACTGATGAGTCATCATCTGGCCTGATCGGCCTTGGGACATAACCCAGACAACAGATATGACTTGTTCATACCAACCGATGCATTCCTAAATCAGATTAGTTCCGACACCTTGAACCATCATCCAGACGTCAGGTCGTCCATACTCAACCATGATCATATCTACGGCTTTCCATTAACAATCACACCTAGGCTTAGTACCTATGGTCTACGACACATAATACTAGCCATACACTTCGTCATGGCTCTTAGCCAATACCGAAGCTATCAACACCAAGGTTGATATATAGAAGCATCACACCAATACTCTTACTCCAGAAATGTGACTATCCATACTAGTGCTCGGCCATCGAACCATCGTCATGAAACATGATCCGACCACTAGACTTGATAAGCCATCGTCCACTTAGCATGTACTGATATAACCGGCCTTCCATTGCCATCATGTGGGTCTACGCCCTACATAAGGCATATGGCGCCTATCCTACTCACCAACCCGAGGTTGATTGTAAGATATCCTCCTTAGCCTTTGCGACTAGAACCATCCAACCATAGTCGGATCATCCATAGTCCCGTCTAACCGTCTGGTTAAGAGATAGGTGCGATTGGCCAGTTATAAGTCCGGCCCAAAGTCTCACGGACCTTCTTACCTGATCCGAGCCAAAGCCTGGATCCATACCACAGAGTAAGGCCCAAGACCCAACCGGATTGCCTTGCAACCGATCAGACCTTGCTACGCAACACTCCGGTTAAACTAACCGTCCGTCCGTTCGACTATGCAGCCGCGGACTGTCCACTTGGTTCGGCCTAAACCTTGAACCAATGGCACCGTTTGGAACTCACACCCTTTGGGAATTAGTAACCTTTGGACACTCGTGCCTCTTGGCAACTCATGACCCTTGGCATCTCGCACCCATTCAGATGCTCCAACCGTTCGACCTAACCGTCCGTATGGACTGTCTGGTCCGTGCGTGTGTCCGGCCTATGGCCAAAGTATCACGCCTTAACCTACCCAAGTCATGAACCATTGTGACTTCTCAGGGAAGGGTTGCAACCGTTCAGAACAGAACAGAACCGCCCCTATCCAATCGGATCACCTGAGGCCGGTTTAGACCATGTGCGCGCCTAACTCGTCGGTTATGGACCGCGACCGCATTACTCTACCAGAACCACGGTTATAACCAATCCCCACACATCGACAAGGCCAAGCCAATGTACAGAAGGAGTTGAAGAAGAATTGGATGAAAAGAATGAGAAGAATAGGACACAATCCAAACGCCCATGGCTAGACCGGTTCGGACTGTCCGATTGTCTTAACCGATGAGTTGGTGGTTACCCACTGACCCTATCTGACTGAACCACGGCTTTGGAGTCCTTCTCCAGACCTTTCTCTATGCCTTGGGTATTCATAACCACACGGCCTCCTCTCTCTTAAACCGTTCTCCTTGCCGGAGATACAAAACCACCACGACCGGCCCGTTTCCGGTCGATATCTTGGCCGAGACTCTCTCTCTCTCTCTCTCTACGATTTTCTCTGAGTATTTTACTCTGGAATTGGATAATGAAACCAAAAGGAGAGGCCCCATATTTATAGAAAATGAGGGGGTAAGTCTTGCCCCACGAACAGGCATGACTTGCTATCGAACGGGCACCATCGGCCAAGGGTTGTGCCCCCTCGGCCACTTGCATCCCATCGCCCTTTCTGATTGGGTTTGGGGTCGGTCATAAGCCCAACCCACGCCCCAAGCCTCCTGGACTTAGCCCACGGCCTTGTCCAAAGACCCAACAGCCCATGGCCTCATGGCCGGACCTCACAGCCCGCCACTGACCCGACCCGAACCATCGGCCTAAAACCCGAACAGTCCGTCTAGCTGAGGTGAGCTGACTCTCAGCTGCCTCAGCAGAGTGAGCTACGAGTCCAGCTAATGGAGCTGATTTAGTAGGGACTGAGCTGGAGTTAACTAAACCTAGCTTCGTTGAGCTGGCCGAGCTACTCGTCTACTTCGTCCAGTTACCGTCTTACTCGTCCTAGCTGTCTCTTAGCTTATATAAGGTTAAGTCTAAGTTTCCTTATGTTCTTAACCTTCTTTCTCGACCATGGAACGCTTGCCTTGATGTCCTAAGACTGTCTGGTACGTTTCCTCGAACCATGGCCGTCCCGACAAATCCTTTCCAGGATTGGGGGCGTGACAGTTTGGGTGACTTTGGCCCACGTGGGCTGCTGTTCAGTACACACAGGACGTCCGAGGCTGTCCGTGGCTGTGTGTCATCACACACAGGACGTCCGTGACTGTCCGTGTGTGTCCGTCCGCACACACAGGACGTCCATGGAGGTCTGTCAGCACACACAGGACGTCTGTGTGTGTCCGTCAGAACACACATGACGTCCGTGGCTGTCCATGTGTGTCCGTGTGTGTCCATCAGCACACACAGGACGTCCGTGGATGTTAATCAGTATACATATCAACACGTTGGTCCTTGGACTTAGCACGCTGGCCCTTCTCGTGGACTGTTTGGGTGATTTTGGCCCACGTGGGCTGTCTGTTCACTACACAGAGGACGTCCGTAGGTGTCCACCAGCACACACAGGACGTCCGTGGCTGTCCATGCCTGTCCGTCAGAACACACAGGACGTCCGTGTCTGTTCGTGGGTGTCCGTGTGTGTCTGTGTCTGTCCGTCAGAACACACAGGACGTCCGTGGCTGTCCATCAGTACACATATCAACACGTTGGTCCTTGGAGTCAGCACGTTGACCCTTCCCGTGGACTGTTCGGGTGATTTTGGCCCACGTGGGCTGTCTGTTCAGTACACACAGGACGTCCGTGGGTGTCCGCCAGCACACACAGGACATCCGTGGCTGTCCATGTGTGTTCGTGTCTGTCCGTGTGTGTCCATCAGCACACACAGGACGTCCGTGGCTGTCCATCAGTACACATATCAGCACGTTGGTCCTTGGACTCAGCACGCCGGCCCTTCGCAGGGACTGTTTGTGTGATTTTGGCCCACGTGGGCTGTCTGTTCAGTACACACAGGACGTCCGTGAGTGTCCGCCAGCACATACAAGACGTCCGGGGCTGTCCGTGGCTCTCCGTTAGCACACACAGGGCGTCCGTGACTGTCTGTGTGTGTCCGTCAGCACACACAGGACGTCCGTGGGTGTCCGTCAGGACACATAGGACGTCCGTGTGTGTCCATCAGCACACACAGGACGTATGTGGCTGTCCATGTGTGTCCCTGTGTGTCCGTCAGCACACACAGGACGTTCGTGGCTGTCCATGTGTGTCCATGTGTGTCCGTCAGAACACACAGGACGTCTGTGGCTGTCCATCAGTATACATATCAGCACGTTGGTCCTTGGACTCAGCACGCTGGCCCTTCTCGTGGATGTTTGGGTGATTTTGGCCCACGTGGGCTGTTTGTTCAGTACATAGAGGACGTCAATGGGTATCCGCCTGCACACACAGGACGTCCGTGTGTGTCCGTCAGTACACAAAGGAGGTCCGGGGCTGTCCGTGTGTCTCCGTCAGCACACACAGGACGTCCGTGACTATCTACCAGTACACATATCAGCATGTTGGTCCTTGGACTCAGAACGTTGACCCTTCCCGTGGACTGTTCGGGTGATTTTGGCCCACGTGGGCTGTCTGGTCAGTACACACAGGACGTCCGTGGGTGTCCGCCAGCACACACAGGATGTCCGTGGCTGTCTGTGTGTGTCCGTCTGTGTCTGTCAGCACACACATGACGTCTGTGGCTATCCATTAGTACACATATCAGCACGTTGGTCCCTGGACTCAGCACGCTGGCCCTTCCCGTGGACTGTTTGGGTGATTTTGGCCCACGTGGGCTGTCTGTTCAGTACACACAGGACATCCGTGGGTGTCTGCCTGCACACACATGACGTCTGTGGCTGTCTGTGGCTGTCCGTCAGCACACACAGGACGTCTGTGGCTGTCCGTGTGTGTCCGTGTGTGTCTGTGGGTGTCCGCCAGCATACACAGGATGTTCATGGCTGTCTGTCAGCACACACAGGACGTCCGTGTGTGTCCGTCAGCACACACAGGACGTCCGTGGCTGTCCGTCAGCACACAAAGGACGTCTGTGACTGTCCGTGTGTGTCCGTCAGCACATACATGACGTCTGTGGGTGTCCATCAGCACACACAGGACGTCCGTGTGTATCCCGTCAACACACACAGGACGTCCGTGGCGGTCCATGTGTGTCTGTGTTTGTTCGTCAGCACACACAGGACGTCCGTGGCTGTCCATCAGTACACATATCAGCACGTTGGTCCTTGGACTCAGCACCCTGGCCCTTCTTGTGGACTGTTTGGGTGATTTTGGCCCACGTGGGCTGTCTGTTCAGTACACAGAGGACGTCCGTGGGTGTCCGCCAGCACACATAGGACGTCCGTGGATGTCCGTGGTTGTCCTACATCACACACTGGACATCCGTGGCTGTCCGTGTGTGTCCGTGTCTATCCGTCAGCACACGCAGGACGTCCGTGGCTGTCCATCAGTACACATATCAGCACGTTGGTCCTTGGACTCAGCATGCTGACCCTTCCCGTGGACTGTTCGGGTGATTTTGGCCCACATGGGCTGTCTGTTCAGTACACACAGGACGTCCGTGGGTGTCCGTCAGCACGCACAGGACATTCGTGTGTGTACGTCAGCTCACAGAGGACGTTCGGGGCTGTCCGTGTGTGTCCGTCAGCACACACAGGATGTCCATGACTGTCCATCAGTACACATATCAGCATGTTGGTCCTTGGACTCAGCACGTTGACCCTTCCCGTCGACTGTTCGGGTGATTTTGACCCACGTGGGCTGTCTGGTCAGTACACACAGGACGTCTGTGGGTGTCCGCCAGCACACATAGGACGTCTGTGGCTGTCCGTGTGTGTTCGTCTGTGTGCGTCAGCACACACAAGACGTCTGTGGCTATCCATCAGTACACATATCAGGACGTTGGTCCTTGGACTCAGCACGCTGGCCCTTCCTGTGGACTGTTTGGGGATTTTGGCCCACGTGGGCGGTTTTTTCAGTACACAGGACGTCCGTGGGTGTTCGCCAGCACACACATGACGTCTGTGGCTTTCCGTGGCTGTCCGTCAGCACACACATGACGTCTGTGGCTGTCTGTGTGTGTCCGTGTGTGTCTGCCAGCATACACAGGATGTTCGTGGCTGTCCGTTGCTGTCTGTCAGCACACACAGGACATCCGTGTGTGTCCGTCAGCACACACAGGATGTCCGTGTGTGTCTGTCAGCACACACAGGACGTCTGTGGCTGTCCATCAGTACACATATCAGCACACTGGTCCTTGGACTCAGCATGCTGGCCCTTCCCGTGGACGGTTCGGGTGATTTTGGCCCACGTGGGCTGTCTTTTCAGTACACATAGGACGTCCGTGGGTGTCCATCAGCACACACAGGACATCCTTGGTGTTCGTCTGTACACACAAGACATCCGTGGCTGTCCGTGTGTGTCCGTGTGTGTCTGTGGGTGTCCGCCAGCACACACAGGACGTTCGTGGCTGTCAATGGCTGTCCGTCAGCACACACAGGACGTCTATGTGTGTTCGTCATCACACACAGGACGTGTGTGTGTGTCCGTCAGCACACACAGGACGTCCGGGGCTGTCCGTGTGTGTCCGTCAGCACACATAGGACGTCCGTGGCTGTCCATCAGTACACATATAAGCACGTTGGTCCTTGGACTCAGCACGCTGACCCTTCCCATGGACTGTTCGGGTGATTTTGGCCCACGTGGGATGTCTGGTCAGTACACACAGGATGTCCGTGGGTGTCCTCCAGCACACACAGGACGTCTGTGGCTTTCCGTGTGTGTCCGTCTGTGACCGTCAGCACACACAGGACGTCCGTGTCTGTCTATCAGTTCACATTTCAGCACGTTGGTTCTTGGACTCCGAACGCTGGCCCTCCCCGTGGACTGTTTGGGTGATTTTGGCCCACGTGGGCTGTCTGTTGAGTACACACAAGATGTCTGTGGGTGTCCGCCAGGACACACAGGACGTCCGTGGCTGTCCGTCTGTATCCGTGTGTGTCTGTGGGTGTCCGCCAGCACACACAGGACGTTCGTGGCTGTCAATGGCTGTCCGTCAGCACACACAGGACGTCTATGTGTGTCCGTCAGCACACACAGGACGTCTATGTGTGTCCGTCAGCACACACAGGACGTGTGTGTGTGTCTGTGTGTGTCCGTCAGCACACACAGGAAGTCCGTGGCTGTCCATCAGTACACATATCAGCACGCTGGTCCTTGGACTCAGCACGCTGGCCCTTCCCGTGGACTGTTTGGGTGATTTTGGCCCACGTGGGCTGTCTGTTCAGTACACACATGACGTCCGTGGGTGTCCGTCAGCACATTACAGGACGTCCGTGTGTGTCTGTGTGTGTCCGTCAGCACACACAAGACGTCCGTGGCTGTCCATCAGTACACATATCAGCACGTTGGTTCTTGGACTCAGCACGCTGACCCTTCCCGTGGACTGTTCGGGTTATTTTGGCCCTCGTGGGCTGTCTGTTGAGTACTCACAGGACGTCTGTGGGTGTCCGCCAGCACACACAGGATGTCCGTGGCTGCCTGTGTGTGTCCGTCAGTGTCCGTCAGCACTCACAGGACATCTGTGGCTGTTCATCAGTACACATATCAGCACGTTGGTCCTTGAACTCAACACGTTGGTCATTGGACTCAGCACGCTGGCCCTTCCCGTGGACTGTTTGGGTCATTTTGGCCCACGTTGGCTGTCTGTTCAGTACACACAGGACGTCCGTGGGTGTCCGCCAGCACACACAGGACGTTTGTGGCTGTTAGTGGCTGTCCGTCAGCACACACAGGACGTCTATGGCTGTCCGTGTGTGCCCGTGTGTGTCTGTGGGTGTCTGCCAGCATAAACACGACGTTCGTGGCTGTGCGTGGCTGTCTGTCAGCACACAAATGACGTCCATGTGTGTCCCTCAGCACAGACAGGACGTCCGTGTGTGTGTGTGTGTGTGTGTGTCATTCAGCACACACAGGATGTCCGTGGCTGTCCATCAGTACACATATCAGCACGCTGGCCCTTCCCGTGAACTGTTCGGGTGATTTTGGCCCACGTGGACTGTCTGTTCAGTACACAAAGGATGTCCGTGGGTGTCCGTCAGCACACACAGGACGTCCGTGGGTGTGGGTCAGCACACACAGGACGTCCGTGTGTGTCTGTGTGTGTCCGTCAGCACACACAGGACGTCCGTGGGTGTGGGTCAGCACACACAGGACGTCCGTGTGTGTCTGTGTGTGTCCGTCAGCACACACAAGACGTTCGTGGCTGTCCATCCGTACACATATCAGCACGTTGGTCCTTTGACTCAGCACGCTAGCCCTTTCCGTGGACTGTTTGGGTGATTTTAGCCCACGTGGGCTGTCTGTTCAGTACAGAAAGGACGTCCGTGGGTGTCTGCCAGCACACACAGGACGTCCGTGTGTGTCCGTCAGCACACACAGGACGTCCGTGACTGTCCGTGTGTGTCCGTGTATGTCCGTCAGCACACACAGGAGGTCCGTGGGTGTTCGTCAGCACACACAGGACGGCCGTGTGTGTCCGTCAGCACACACAGGACGTCCGTGGCTGTCCATGTGTGTCCGTCAGCACACACAGGACGTCCGTGGCTGTCCATGTGTGTCCGTGTGTGTCGGTTATGGACCGCGACCGCATTACTCTACCAGAACCACGGTTATAACCAATCCCAACACATCAACAAGGCCAAGCCAATGTACAGAAGGAATTGAAGAAGAATTGGATGAAAAGAATGAGAAGAATAGGACACAATCCAAACGCCCATGGCTAGACCGGTTCGGACTGTCCGATTGTCTTGGCCGATGAGTCGGTGGTTACCCACTGACCCTATCTTGTAAGACCTGTTCCTGGTCTCTTAACCCAACTGGATACGAATGCTTACTTATTAATTTCTTTGCTTGTTTGATCCATTTTAAGTCTTTTATTTGCTAAGTCATATTCGAATATGAGGATCATAAACAAAGGAACAGATTGCACAGCGGAATAACAATGTATAAACTTTGTATTACTTAGAAACATGAGATTCAATACACAACTTCTTAACAGTCTCATAGACAATCACTAGTTCATCCCTAGTATCATCTAACCACACGTTACACAGCCTCTCACTGACCGAGCCTTCACGGCTCCTTGGCTTGACCAGAACCATCCTTAGTTCCTTGTGAACCACGTCTGGGTTCTCCATGCTCTTCTCCTTGTCTTGATCTCCCATTTTTGACCGGAGTTAGTTCTCAAACAATCAAAGTCGCCGGAACACAACACCACCACAATCGGCCTTTCTCTTGGTCGGAACTCTCTCTTTCTCTCTTTCTCTCTCTCTACGGTTTCTCTGAGTATTTTACTCTGGAATTCGATAATGAAATCGACCAGAGAGCCCCCATATTTATAGAAAACGAGGGGGTAAGTCTTGCCCCACGAACAGGCATGGCTTGCTAGCGAATGGGCACCATCGGCCAAGGGTTGTCCCCTTTCGGCCACTTGCATCCCTTCGCCCTTTCTGATTGGGTTTGGGGTCGGCCACAAGCCCAACCCACGCCCCAAGCCTCCTGGACTTAGCCCATGGCCTTGTCCTAAGACCCAACAGCCCATGGCCTCATGGCCGGACCTCACTGCCCGCCACTAACCCAGACCCGGACCATCGGCCTAAAGCCCGGACAGTCCGTCTAGCTGAGATGAGCTGACTCTCAGCTGCCTCAGCTGAGTGAGCTTGTAGTCCAGCTAGTAGAGCTGACCTAGTAAGGACTGAGCTGGAGTGAACTGAACCTAGCTTCCTTGAGCTGGCCGAGCTACTCGTCTAGCTACCGTCTTACTCGTCCTAGCTCTCTCTTAGCTTGTATAAGGTTAAGTCTAAGTTTCCTTATGTCCTTAACCTTCTTTCTCGACCATGGAACGCTTGCCTTGATGTCCTAGGACTGGCTTGCACGTTTCCTCGAACCATGGCCGTCCCAACAATCCTACTCAGGATTGGGGGCGTGACAAGTCTCCCCCCCTGGGATGGATTCGTCCTCGAATCCGAATCGAATGCTTCCTCGGAAACAAACTGATCCAACCACTCTGGGTACTCTGCTTTCATTCTAGCTTCGGTTTCCCAAGTGAATATATCTTGACCATTACAGTACCAGACGACCTTGACCATCTGGACCGTCTTCTTCCTTGTTGCTTTTTCCATCCTATCTATGATTCGAACTGGTCTTGTTTCCAAGGTTAGGTTCTTACCAAGATCGTCTGGAATGGCAGGAAGAGCGATGTCTTGGTCCATCAAACATTTCCGAAGTTGGGAGACGTGGAACACATTATGGAATGCGTCCATCTTGGCTGGCAAGTCCAACTTATAGGCCACCATCCCAACTCTTTCAATGTCCTTGAACGGCCCCAAGTATCTTGGATCTAACTTCCATCTTCCGGAGATCCGGACTCGTCCTTTGAAGGTAATCATTTTGAGATACACCAAGTCACCTACTTGGAACTCGAGATCTTTCCTTCTTCGATCTGCATAGTTCTTTTGGCGGTCTTGTGCCTGTCTCATCTTGTCCCTCAAGAACTTGATCTTTTCTGTTGTCTCTTCGACAATCTCCGGACCAATCATGCTGTGTTCCCCAACTTGGGTCCAGCATAAGGGTGTCCTACATGGACGCCCATACAGAGCTTCGTATGGCGACATGGCAATACTACAATGGAAGCTATTGTTGTAAACAAATTCTACCAGAGGTAGATGTTTCTCCCAGGAATCACCCCAGTCTAGAACACATGCTCGCAACATATCTTCCAATGTCTGGATCGTACGTTCAGACTGTCCATCCGCCTGTGGGTGATAGGCTGTACTCATGTTTACTCTTGTTCCTAAAGCTTTTTGGAAAGCCTTCCAGAAGTAAGATGTGAACCTTGAATCCCTATCTGATACTATGCTTGCCGGCACACCATGTAGTCGGACGATCTCATCAATTTACTTACGTACAATCTGATCTACCCCATCCGACTTTTTGATAGCCAGGAAGTGTGCTGATTTGGTTAGGCGATCAACCACAACCCAAACCGCATCTTTCTTATTCCTCGTGGTAGGGAACCCAGTCACAAAGTCCATTGTGATGTGATCCCATTTCCATTCTGGAATAGGCAAGCTTTGTAATAACCCACTAGGCACTTGATGTTCTGCTTTGATGAGTTGGCAAGTGGAACACTTGGCCACCCATTCCGCGACATCGGCCTTCATACGGATCCAATGATAGAACTTCTTAAGGTTCTGATACATCTTGGTCGCACCTGGATGAACCGAGAATCTGGATTTATGAGCCTCCCTCATAATCTCTTCCTTTAGACTCCTATCATTAGGAACACTGATCCGACCGTTTACTAGGATGGTACCATCCTTTGCAGTTTGGTACTCCGTCCTATCATTCTGAGCAACCTTGTTTAGGTTCTCGTCCTGACCTTGAGCCAACCGAATGCGGGTAAGCAGGTCGGCCTGATTGACTGCCTCTAATCCGAGTGGTTCAGACTCTTTGGTCGATGCGTTCAACCGTAGGGCACGAACCGTACCGTCCAGGTCGTCCGCTTCTCGTTCGGCTGATACGTCGGCCCTTCTCCGGCTCAAGGCATCTACGACCAGATTAGCCTTTCCCGGATGATAGGTGATATCCAAATCGTAATCAGCTACAAACTCCATCCACCTTCTCTGCCTTAAGTTTAACTCAGGCTGGGTGAATATATACTTAAGACTCTTATGGTCCGTAAGTATCTGAACCTTGGCACCATACAAGTATGATCGCCAAATCTTTAAGGCGAACACTACCGCAGCCATTTCAAGGTCATGGGTGGGGTAGTTTCCCTCATGTTTTCTCAACTGCCTTGACGCATAGGCGATGACCTTCCCATGCTGGGTTAATACGCAACCTAGTCCTGTTATGGACGCGTCCGTATAAACCACATAGGGTTGGTCAGCCTCTGGAAGAAACAGAATGGGTGCGCTAGTCAGCATGTCCTTAAGCGCGGAAAAACATTTCCCACACTCCTCAGACCATGTGAACTTAACGTCCTTCCCGGTCAACCGTGTCATAGGCTGAGCCAAGCTTGCGAATCCTTTCACAAACTTTCTATAATAACCTGCCAGCCCTAGGAAGCTTCTGACTTCCGTGGCACTGCGTGGTCGAGGCCAATCCTTGATTGCCCTGATCTTCTCTGAATCCACCGAGATGCCCTCACCGGACACAATGTGGCCGAGAAACCCAATGCTCTTCTGCCAAAAACTGCATTTACTGAGTTTTGCATAGAGCTTGTGTTCCCGTAATCGTTCCAGCACGGCTCTCAGGTGTTTCCGATTAGATTCCTCATCCTTGGAGTAAATCAGGATATCATCAATGAAGATGATCACTGATTCGTCCAGGAAATCTCGGAACACGCTGTTCATCATTTTCATGAATGCAGCAGGCGCATTGGTCAGACCGAATGGCATAACCACAAACTCGTAGTGGTCGTACCTGGTCCGGAATGCTGTCTTTCTAATATCATTTGGCTCTATAGGGATCTGATGATACCCTGAGGCCAAATCAATCTTAGAAAACCACTTGGCTCCTTTGAGTTGATCTAACAACTCATCTATTCTGGGCAACAGGTACTTGTTCTTCACAGTAACCCTGTTCAACCCTCGATAGTCAATACACAGACGCATGCTACCATCGTTCTTTTTCACAAGGAGGACTGGTGCACCCCAAGGAGAGCTACTTGGACGTATGAACCCCTTGTCCAGCAATTCTTCTAATTGCTTCTTTAGCTCGGCCATCTCGGCCGGAGCCATTCGGTACGGACTCTTGGACAGCGGAGCTGTCCCTGGTTCTAGTTCAATCGTAAATGGATCCGACCTATCAGGGGGGACACCCTGTAGTGAACGGAACACATCTGGGAACTCAGACACCAACGGGTCCTCAGTTAGATCTTTCTGATCATCAGACCTGCCGTGCTCCATAGTGGTAATTGTGGTCAAATATGCTTCACAACCCCGTCTAAGCATCCGTTCTGCTCGGATTGCTGACACCACTACTCTATCCAGAGCCGGACTCATATTTAGACTTTGGTACTGGATCAGGTGAGGTCCAGTCTCCAACCGTACACATCCTCTGTGGCAGTCGAGAGTGGCCGATACTTTCCCAACCAATCCATGCCTAGGATCACATCGTGATTCTGTAGGCGCAACAAAATCAGATCTACAGGCAGATTTTTCTCCTGGATCATTACCGGGATATTAGTCATGAGCCCTAATGAGTGCATGATTTGCCCACCGGCCGCCCTCGCTAGTCTCGAATTATCCCCAGAACAGAGGCAGAACAGACCCTTTCCGACCAGTTCCGGACTCACAAAACTATGTGTAGCCCCTGTGTCGAAAAGCACGTGGGTTTCAACACCACCAATCATGAGGGTCCCAGAGATCGAATCAAACGATCCAGAAGCGCCGTCGTCACGGGACAGCTCATACACCCTTGGTGTTGTTGTCGGCCTGCTCTGGGTCGACTTTCCCGTGTCTCCACGACCCTTCCCTTGTCTCCTTGCCACTTAGGACATTCACTTTGGAAGTGTCGGCTTTGGCCGCAATGAAAACAAGTCCGAGAGCGGCTGCCACTGGATTGGCCCTGAGTCCGGCTTGGTCGAGTGCAATCTCGGATGGAATGATCCAAGCTGCCACATCTCACACAAGCTCCCATCGCTTTCCAGCATTCACCTGGATGGTTCTTACCACACTTGGGACATTCAGGTCGTCCACTAGAGGCCTTGCCTCCGTCAACTGGTCCCACTTCCTCTTTCGGTCGTTAGTCTTACCCGTCAGGATAGACTGCGACTTTGTCTTAAGCTTGGCTTCCTCGGCCAAGTTAGACTCCAAAAGAGCTACACGTTCAACCAGCTCTCTGACGGTGCTGAAGGTGCGGATCGAACAGTGAGTTCTCAGCTCCGGCCTTAAGCCTCGAATGAACCGACGAACCTGGACTGTCTCGTCCTCAAGTTCCCTTCCAACAAAACGTCGGAGCCGGTTGAACTCCTCTTCGTACTCACGTACGGCCCTGCGGCCTTGGGTAAGGTTAGGAATCTACCTTCCAGACGGTCCCAGCTTCTGCAGGAAAGTATTTGCGGTTGAATTCATCTTCGAAATCCGCAAAACTCTGGAGACTTCCATTGGTGCGCTTGTTCACAGCCAGCCACCAATTATGCACGTCCCTTCCAGGAAGTGAACCGCAATGTCTCTCTTGTAATCCTCGGGACAACGATTTGAGCTGAAGTTTCGGACTAGCCTACTCCTCCACTCGTCTGCCTCAATAGGATCGGTGCTTCCTGAGAAATGCTTCGTCCCTAGACGGGAGATGTGCTGAAGCAAACTCAGATAGTCCACCTTTTTCCCGGTCCTTTCTGGTGGATCAATCTCGATCACCTCGACCGTTTCCACAACTGGACCATTGGTGTTGGGGGCGGTTGTAGCCACAGGCGTAGCTTGGCCAACTGAGGTTCACTAATGGCGTGAACATTGGGCCATAGCCGCCACCTGAGTAGTCCCCATTACCTTCATGGCCTCTAACAAGTCCTCTTTGGACAGTGTTGCGGTTACATTGGCCGTACCATCGGCCACTTTCTCACGCTGGCCACCATCACGGTTAGCGTTCGAGGATTCCAGTTCCTCATCACTCTCCTGATGTTCCTGACCATCCTGTTGCGTCCCCGTAAGATTAGCCTGATCAGTTGGCAACACATTTTCAGCGTTAGCCGCGGCCGGATCGGTTTGCAAACCGGACAGATTAGTTCCATCCACGGCCACTTGGCTAGACTGACCGGCCATTCTCTTACTTCTTCGGGACTTTCCCGATTTGCTTTTTCCAGCCTAAGGATTCAGACAATGTTAGTACAAAAACACTAACATAAACAGAACAAAACAATCCCTAGACTAAGCAATCAAACCTCACTGTGAGACCTAATCAGCTGCTGCGGTGTGTGTGTGTGGACTACATAACCCAACTATCCTAGAATCAACCTGCTCTGATACAACTTGTAAGACCCGTTCCTGGTCTCTTGACCCAACTGGATACGAATGCTTACTTATTAATTTCTTTGCTTGTTTGATCCATTTAAGTCTTTTATTTGCTAAGTCTATTCGAATATGAGGTTCATAAACAAAGGAACAGATTCACACAGCGGAATAACAATGTATAAACTTTGTATTACTTAGAAACATGAGATTCAATACACAACTTCTTAACAGTCTCATAGACAATCACTAGTTCATCCCTAGTATCATCTAACCACACGTTACACAGCCTCTCACTGACCGAGCCTTCACGGCTCCTTGGCTAGACCAGAACCATCCTTAGTTCCTTGTGAACCACGTTGGGTTCTCCATGCTCATCTCCTGTCTTGATCTCCCATTCTTGACCGGATTATTCTCAAACGATCAGAGTCGCCGGACACAACACCACCACAATAGCCTTTCTCGTGGCCGGAACTCTCTCTTTTCTCTCTTTCTTCTCTCTCGGTTTTCTGAGTATTTTACTTGAATTCGATAATGAAACGACAGAGAGACCCCCATATCGTATAGAAAACGAGGGGGTAAGTCTTGCCCCATCGAACAGCATGACTTAGCTGCAAAATGGGCCAATCGGCAAGGGTTTGTCCCCTTTCGGCCACTTGCATCTTCGCCCTTTTGATTGGGTTTGGGGTGGCCACAGACCATCCACACGCCCCAAGCCTCTTGGACTTAGCCCAGGGCCTTGTCCTAAGACCCAACAGCCCAGTGTCTCATGGCCGGAGCCTCATCAGCCGCCACTGACCGGACCCGGATCATCGGCCCTAAAGCCCGGACAGTCCATCTAGCTGAGATGAGCTGACGCTCAACTGCCTCAGCGAGTGAGACTAGTAGTGGGGCGGATAGTAGTCCAGCAGTGGATCTGACCTAGTAGGAATGAGCTGGAGTGAACTGAACCTAGCTTCCTTGAGCTGATCGGCTACTCGTTCCACTTCG